>NW_021821240.1:0-90930 GCF_901001135.1 Rhinatrema bivittatum
ATATATATATATACATATGTATCTTTCATGGCCAGAACCACAGGAATGCACGAAATGTGCTAAAAGTGGAAATGCAATAAATAAGAAAAACTAAGCCAGATTGAGAAAAAGCCAAAAAAAGAATGACTGAGACAAAGCGAATTCTTTATCAACACTCGACTGCAATACGAGGATAGAAATCTTGTGAATAAATCCACACATTCTACAGCAGCAGGGCCAATCTTCTGTTCAGGCCAGAAAAGGGAGAATCAGACAGTGTCCTGAGACAGCCAATGGGTTTGGCTGGAAATAGAAGCAGCCACCTTCTGGTCTGGACGAGGCGGCTCTGCCCCTCAGCCCTGGGGAGAGAGCGCCTCCTACTGCGGCAGGCTGGAGAGCCTTGCCTCTCTCCTCAGGTGCTGTTCTTTCTCTCACCATTAGAGGGTGCTCTAGGGATGTGCATGGGTTTTAAAACGAATGGTAGTTTGGATGAAAATGGGCATTGTTCGTTTTACCCTGGAATGAATGTACAATCCCCTAAAAATCCTGAATCTTTTTTTTTAATTCATATTCTTTATTTAATGTGCAACCATAAAATAAACTAAGTGTGACAGTAAGACAGCTTACATCTGGAATCTCCAGCATCACTAAGAAACATGCTTGTTCACAGGAGCCCAAATGTTGTCGCATTTTGCTTAATTCATACTTATGAAAAAGCGACAGTGTATTCCAAAATAGATTAACATCCAGTACAGCGTATCTTTCCAGTGTAGGAGCACCAAATAAAGAGCAATAGACATCAAAAAATCAAACAGCTCACAGCCCCACTTGGATAGGGCATGTGGCAAGGCCAAATATATCAAAAGTCACATTCAAGTTAAAAGTGCAGACCTTGGCTCTCCCAGCAGACCAAAAAGCAGAAGGTTACCAGAATAAAACACCATACGAGATAGAGCTTCTTTATCCCTTTTGCACGACCACCACTGCGCATTCCTCCCCAGCTGAAAGCCTCCCAGCCTTGATCGGTGTGCCCTAAAATACCTACATGGGGGCGACCACAGCAGAAAGGGAAAACCTGCGCAGACTTGTCCCCCAAAAAAAACGCCCCACTGAGTCTCGTCCAGTTTCACCGAGCATTTCTTTTCCCGTACTGCAAAGAACCGTCCTTCATCAGAACTGGTCAGAAATCAAACCCAATAGCAATTCCTCCATCGAGCAGGGCAGAATCCCACAGGATGAAATGCGATGGCACAAGCACTTCTGACCTGGCTTGGCCGCTGACGGACCCTTGGGCTGACCCAGTATGGCCTGTTCTTATGTAGTGATGGGCAGGAATACTGAATGCAAGTCTGGAAAGTTTATCAAGTCCACCCCGTGCCAACACACACACACACACACACACACACACACACACACATACACACACACACACACACACACATACACACACACACCCCTGCACACACACACAGACACACACACACACACACACACACCCCCGCACACACACACAGACACACACACACAACACACACATACACACACACACCCCCCGCACACACACACACACACACACACATACACACACAGACACACACACACACCCCCGCACACACACACACACACACACACACGCACACACACACACACACACACACACACAGACACACAGACACCCCCCCGCACACACACAGACACACACACACACAGACACACACAGAGACACACACACACATACACACACAGATACTCACACAGACACACACACACACACAGACACACACACATACACACAGACACACACACACACAGACACACACACACATGGAGCAGCTTAACCAGAGACCAAAGCCCACATCCCTGCCATGCAGCCCAATTCGACACAGATTGATTTATTTTAAAAAGGCATTTTACGGGAAGACCTCCAGGAAACCTCCAGTTTATTCTCAGAGAGGTTAAAAGCCTGCATTGTAGCACTCAAAACTGAGCAACCCTCCATGCGTCCCGGTAGGAATATCCCCCACCCACAAACGCACAAAAAAATCCTAAACGTTTTCAGGTTCATTCATTTCGGAAAAAAAAAAGAAAAAAGTGCCTGCTGTTTTCTGAAATGAATAAAAAGGGAAAAGCAAATCCACAAAATAAAAAACAAAAACAAAACCAAAAGTAAATAAAAATGGTCCAAAAATGAAAAGTATAAACTGAAACCAAAACAAATCTCCCTGCCCGTTCCTAGTGCTCATTATTACCCCCTGAGAATGGGTGACCCTGTGCGCTCAGGGCGACCCCGCAGCTCCCTGCCAACCGCGCTGCCACGGAGTAAGGCGTTACGGGCCCAGTGACTGCTCTCCTGCTCACCTGTGATAATCTGAAAGGTCCTACCCCCTTTCCCTTCCCATCCTCCCCCTCTGCGGGGGGACTTCAATAATGGGCCATCCCATTTTGCCAGTGTGACTTCCACGGGCAGAGATTAGGGGCCAGGATGCCAAAAGAAAAGATTCTCTCCTTGTGGGTAGCAGGAGGAGGTTGGTAGAGAGAGGAAAATCTGTCGGAAGAGCCAGACACGAAAATAAATTCAACACAATTCGATTACAGCTTGCCTAATGCTGGAAGAATGGAATTGGTTAACAGAAAAGAAGGAGAACTCAAAGCAACAACAAGTAACTGAGTTTATTTCAGCCTCTCACTTGGTACCACTTTACAGCAATGCTATGAACGGTCTTTCATTTTTCTACAGGTAACAATTTAGATTCTCATCTAGGTAAACAAATCTCAAACCACTCTAATCCCCAAATAAATATACATCTAACCTCATTCCTTCTGTAGTCCAGGAACCTCAAAATATGGTGCAAAGTGTCAGATAAGTATTGCACAGAAAACCGTTTCAAAACTTAGCAGAATTTACTTTTCCCTGAAAATGACTTTGCTTTATATCTTTCAGGTGATTCAACACAGAATTCTCAGAATGGGTAAGTGCTGTCATCTTAATGTACCAAATACAACCTAAGAACATAAGGACGTACCATACTGGGTCAGACCAAGGGTCCATCAAGCCCAGCATCCTGTTTCCAACAGAGGCCAATCCAGGCCACAAGAACCTGGCAAGAACCCAAACAGTAAGAAGATCCCATGCTACTGATGCAATTAATAGCAGTGGCTATTCCCTAAGGCGTAGATTTTAAAACATACGCGCGTGTGTCCATGTGCACACAATTCCCAGCGCGCGCACATGGACCCACCGATTATATAACATGCACGCCGGATTTTATAATCCGCGCACGCATGTGCAGGCGGCATGCGCATACGGGGTAAATTTTTCAAATTTCGCGCGGTGGTGCAATGGGGCCTTCCCCAGTTCCCTCCCAGCCCTCTCCAATTAAGAAGCAGACTGGGAGGAAACTTCCGTAACCCCCTGCCTAACCTTCCTTCCCCTTCCCCTCTCCTCCCCACTCCCTAAACCTAACCTACCTTTCACCGTTTTTTAAATTTTCTTACTGCTCCTGCTAATGGCCGCTGTCCAGGCCCCGCCTCGCCCCACCCGTCCCATGCCAACTTTTTAAACGCCCGGCACTGTGTGTGTATCGCCACTTAGGCGCGTGACCGAGCCCTGTTGAAAATGTGCAAGGTGAGTACAGGGCCCGGCCACGCGCGTAAGTGGCGATTTTTCTGCACGCCGGGCTTTTAACATCCGACCTTAAGTCAGCTTGATTAATAGCAGGTAATGGACTTCTCCAAGAACTTATCCAAATCTTTTTTAAACCCAGCTATACTAACTGCACTAACCACATCCTCTGGCAACAAATTCCAGAGTTTAATTGTGCGTTGAGTAAAAAAGAATTTTCTCCAATTAGTATTAAATGTGCTACTTGCTAACTTCATGGAATGCCCCCTAGTCCTTCTATTATCCAAAAGTGTAAATAACCGAGTCACATCTACTCGTGCAAGACCTCTCATGATTTTAAACACCTCTATCATATCCCCCCCTCAGCCGTCTCTTCTCCAAACTGAACAGCCCTAACCTTTTCAGCCTTTCCTCATAGGGGAGCTGTTCCATCCCCTTTATCATTTTGGTAGCCCTTCTCTGTACCTTCTCCATCACAATTATATCTTTTTTGAGATGCAGCGACCAGAATTGTACACAGTATTCAAGGTGTGGTCTCACCATGGAGCGATACAGAGGCATTATGACATTTTCCGTTTTATTCACCATTCCCGTCCTAATAATTCCCAACATTCTGTTTGCTTTTTTGACTGCCGCAGCACACTGAGCTGACGATTTTAAAGTATTATCCACTATGACGCCTAGATCTCTTTCTTTGGGTGATAGCATCTAATATGGAACCTAACATCATGTAACTACAGCAAGGGTTATTTTTCCCTATATGATTATGCATCACCTTGCACTTGTCCACATTAAATTTCATCTGCCATTTGGATGCCCAATCTTCCAGTCTTGCAAGGTCCTCCTGCAATTTATCACAATCCATTTGTGATTTAACTACTCTGAATAATTTTGTATCATCTGAAAATTTGATTATCTAACTCATCGTATTCCTTTTCAGATCATTGATAAATATATTGAAAAGCACCGGTCCAAGTCCAGATCCCTGAGGCACTCCACTGTTTATCTTTTTCCACTGAGAAAATTGTCCATTTAATCCTACTCTCTGTTTCCTGTCTTTTCAACAGTTTTTAATCCATGAAAGGGCATCGCCTCCTATCCCATGACTTTTTAGTTTTCTTAGAAGCCTTTCATGAGGGACTTTGTCAAACGTCTTCTGAAAATCCAAATACACTACATCTACCTGTTCACCTTTATCCACATGTTTATTAACCCCTTCAAAAAAGGGGATTTGTGAGGCAAGACTTCCCTTGGGTAAATCCATGTTGACTATGTTCCATTAAACCATGTCTTTCTGTATGCTCTGTGATTTTCATCTTTAGAATAGTTTCCACTATTTTTCCCAGCACTGAAGCCAGGCTCACAAGTCTATAGTTTCCCGGATCACCCCTGGAGCCCTTTTTAAATATTGGGGTTACATTGGCCACCCTCCATCTTCAGGTATAATGGATGATTTTAATGTTTCATTACAAATTTTAACTAATAGATCTGAAATTTCATTTCTGAGTTCCTTCATAAGCCCGGGGTGCATACCATCCGGTCCAGGTGATTTGCTATTCTTTACTTTGTCAGTCTGGCCTACTACATCTTCCAGGTGCACAGTGATTTGGTTCAGTTTGTCTGACTCATTACCCTTGAAAACCATCTCCAGAACTGGTATCTCCCCAACATCCTCATTAGTAAACACGGGAGCAAAGAATTAATTTAGTCATTCTGCATTTGCTTTATCTTCCCTAAGAGCCCCTTTAACCCCTCGGTCAGCTAGAGGTCCAACCGATTCCCTCGCAGGTTTCCTGTTTCAGTTATATTTTTAAAAGTTTTTATTATGAGTTTTTCCCTCTACAGCCAACTTTATTTTAAATCCTCTCTTAGCCTGCCTTATCAATGTTTTACACTTAACCTGACAATGCTTATGCTTTTTCTTATTTTCTTCCAATGGCTCCTTCTTTCAATTCTTGAAGGATGTTTTTTTGGCTAAATAGCCTCTTTCATCTCACCTTTTAACCATGCCTTCCTTCCACCTTTCTTAATGTGTGGAATACTTATGGACTGTGCTTCTAAGATGGTATGTTTAAATAATGTCCATGCCTGTTCTACACTTGTAATTTTTGCAGCTGTACCTTTCATTTTTTTTTCTATTTTCCTCATTTTATCAGTTTCCCTTTTGAAAATGTAGTATTAGAGCTGAAGTTTTACATATTGTCCCCCTTCCAGTCCTAAGTTCAGATTTGATCATGTTATGATCACTATTGCCAAGTGGCCCCACTACTGTCATCTCTCTCACCAAATCCTGCATTCTACTAAGAATTAGATCTATAATAGGTCCCTCTCTCGTAGGTTTCTGAACCAATTGCTCCATGATCCATCCAGGAACTTTATGTCTCTAGCAAGTCCTGATGTTACATTTACCCAGTCAATATTGGGGTAATTGAAATCTTCATCTAGACAGGTGCAGGACAGAAAATGAAGTTCCATTCAAAATTCAAACATGTATTTATTATATAACTGAATTTTCATAGTTCATTCAATACAGCAACTCCTTCAGGTAAACAAAGAATATTTTAAATACTTGTCCCCCGACACGGTCCGTGTTTCGTGTGAACTGCATCAGGAGGGACCGCAGTATATTATGATCTACAATAAAACAATACATATCAAGAATGGAACAAAATAGGCTGCAAGAAATATATATATACAGATGTAACGTAACAGGTACATACCTTTAAAGAGATCACAGGAGCGCGAGCGCCCTATAGCAATGACAGCCATTTAAAAGGAAAAAAGGCGCGAAAGGAAAACCTCTCGCGAGAAGCTGGAGAACGCCAGAGCGCACAGCCACACACATGTCGAATTAATAGGCTATTAATAAAATTGGTACCATTCGATCTCCTTGTTTAAGCCATTGGGGAAAACTGAATCCAATGTGAAAATCCAGCGCTGCTCTCTCCGTCCTAGCATCCTCGGGCTCTTCGTGAGAATATCCCGACGGGGCAATTTCTAAGATTGCGTCGCCTTTGCTCAAACCGCACTGACTTTCTCTCACAAGCTCAAATTCTATCGGCCCGGTTCAAGGCAAGGGGCTATCCTCCTCGGGTCATCAAAAAAGCGTTTAAACGCGCATTATACACGCACCGGGAATGGCTCTTTATATCCCCCACGGCCACTGAGGATACATCGCTGAACTGCATCCTTCCATTCTCTATAGTTGGGAGGACTGTAGTTAACATGATTAAGAGACATTGGGCAGCCCTTTCCCTTAACACTCTGATGCACGGATCACTTCGGTTCACTTTTAAGAGAGGGACTAATTTACGGGACCGACTGGTTCATACAGCAAGTCGCCCTAGTGATCCGAGATCTGATAGGAGGGGTCAGCATTCCCCTTGCGGTCATTGCGCTATGTGTCGACATACAGAACCTCTGAGGGAATTTGTACACCCCAAAACTGGACGGGTATTTAAGCTGTTTTCCAATACTGACTGTACAACTAGAGGGGTGGTCTATGTGGTTAAATGTCCTTGTCCTTTGTTATACGTGGGTAAAACCTCGCGTATGATAAAAACAAGGATTATAGAGCATTGCTGTAATATCAGATCCTCCAGGATTGACGAGCCTCTTGTATCACACTGGCTCCAGGCTGGCCATTCCATCGATGCTCTCTCCTTCCTGGTCCTGGAGGTGGTCGCATGTCCCCAACGAGGGGGAGACTTTTCCGGGATGCTAGGACGGAGAGAGCAGCGCTGGATTTTCACATTGGATTCAGTTTTCCCCAATGGCTTAAACAAGGAGATCGAATGGTACCAATTTTATTAATAGCCTATTAATTCGACATGTGTGTGGCTGTGCGCTCTGGCGTTCTCCAGCTTCTCGCGAGAGGTTTTCCTTTCGCGCCTTTTTTCCTTTTAAATGGCTGTCATTGCTATAGGGCGCTCGCGCTCCTGTGATCTCTTTAAAGGTATGTACCTGTTACGTTACATCTGTATATATATATTTCTTGCAGCCTATTTTGTTCCATTCTTGATATGTATTGTTTTATTGTAGATCATAATATACTGCGGTCCCTCCTGATGCAGTTCACACGAAACACGGACCGTGTCGGGGGACAAGTATTTAAAATATTCTTTGTTTACCTGAAGGAGTTGCTGTATTGAATGAACTATGAAAATTCAGTTATATAATAAATACATGTTTGAATTTTGAATGGAACTTCATTTTCTGTCCTGCACCTGTCTAGATGAATACTTGCTTATGTGCAAGGTTGGCTTCTGTTGATTGTTTGGTAATTGAAATCTCCCATTATTACAGCACTGTCAAATTGGTTAGCTTCCCTGATTTCTCTTAGCATTTCATCGTCCGTCTTATCGTTTTGGCCAGGTGGATGGTAGTATACTCCTATCACTATACTCTTACTGTTGCAACCATCCCTTCCCGACGGCTTCACTCCGCCTACCTTTCTTTCTTTGCACCTCCTCTTGCTATGGATGGACGCCTGGCTGCCATGGCACCTGCCTGCTGTCCTCTCCGGCGTCCCCGGACCGGCTTGGGCGCTGCCTCCCGCCATGCTCCGCTGGTACCTTAGGGCGTGCATGCCGCGCAGCCCTCACTCTTATTTTCTACTTGGCACAAACCTCAGGGGCGTCCCCCTGTGATGACGTCATGCTGCCCGGATATTTAAAGCCTATGATGTTTGCTAGCCTTTGAGGTAGCAAGGGATAATCTTACGGATGGGATTCGCTCTCCGTACCCAGCTACTCTGCCTCTCCAATCTTCCATTGGACTCTTAATGCTAACGGGTACCCGCTCCTTAGGGGCCTCACTTGCTTTTCAGGTCGCTATCAGGAAACCAGTACTCGCTCCTCGAGGGCCCATGTTCCCTGACTCGCTGCCTGCTCCTACCTTCTCTTCTGCCTGGAAGGATTCGCTACCTTCAACACCAGTGAGTACTGCCATCTTCACCTCAGAGCTGTTCCCTGGAACCAGATACTCGCTCCTCGAGGGCCTGCCTCCGTTCCAGGCCTGGTGCCATCTCCTACGTGGAACCGCTGTGTGAGTACATCACCTTCAAGCCTCTCAGCTCTCAGGGATCAGGTACTCGCTCCTCGAGGGCCTGCTCTCCCTATCCTGGGGTTCTTCATACTGGGGTTTTGTGCACATTCCCCTGTACTCATTATTCTCAGTTCTTTCCATTTTAGCACTGCTACCGGAGGAGTCGCTGTTCCAGTGCCTGAGGGATACCAGCCCAGCCGGGCTACTTCTGCAGTGGCATAGCGCGGGGTGGGCGGCCGCCCCGGGTGCCGGGTCTAAGGGGGCGCCAGAACGCCTGGCTCTGCCTCAGGGCCGGCGGAACCACTAGGCGAGCTAGGCCTGTGCCTAGGGCGCTGAGACTTAGGGGGCGCCGCGGCAGGCAGCCAGCCCCCGACTCGCCCTGCCGCCCCGCCAGTGTCACCCTCCCGACACCCCCCTAGTGGTCCAGCGGAGGGCCCGGGAGCGATCTGCCGCTCCCGGGGCCTCCGCTGCCACTAAGCAAAATGGCACCGGTGACCTTTAGCCCCTACCATGTGACAGGGGCTGAAGGCCACTGGCGCCATTTTGCTTAGTGGCAACCGAGGCCCCGAGAGTGGCAGAACGCTCCCGGGCCCTCCGCTGGACCACCAGGGGGGGGGGGGGAGGCAGGGAGAGTCGGGGGCTGGCTGCCTGCCGCAGCGCCCCCTAAGTCTCGGCAGCTGGTCTCCGGCTGCACCGATCTTCCTTTCTTCGGCCACGTGATCAGCCAGACCGGCTGCGCCGATCTTCTTTCTGTGTGTGTGTGTGTGTGATGTGATGTGATGTATATGTAAGAAAGGAATGGAGCTTCTGTGTGTGTGTGTGTGTGTGTATGTGTGTGTGGATGTGAATGTGATGTGATGTATATGTAAGAAAGGAATGGAGCTTCTGTGTGTGTGTGTGTGTGTGTGTGATGTGATGCATATGTAAGAAAGGAATGGAGCTTCTGTGTGTGTGTGTGTGATGTGATGCATATGTAAGAAAGGAATGGAGCTTCTGTGTGTGTGTGTGTGTGTGTGTGTGATGTGATGCATATGTAAGAAAGGAATGGAGCTTCTGTGTGTGTGTGTGTGTGGATGTGAATGTGATGTGATGTATATGTAAGAAAGGAATGGAGCTTCTGTGTGTGTGTGTGTGTGTGTGTGTGTGATGTGATGCATATGTAAGAAAGGAATGGAGCTTCTGTGTGTGTGTGTGTGTGTGTGTGGATGTGATGTATATGTAAGAAAGGAATGGAGCTTCTGTGTGTGTGTGTGTATGTGTATGTGATGTGATGTATATGTAAGAAAGGAATGGAGCTTCTGTGTGTGTGTGTGTGTGTGTGTGTGTGGATGTGATGTATATGTAAGAAAGGAATGGAGCTTCTGTGTGTGTGTGTGTGTATGTGTATGTGATGTGATGTATATGTAAGAAAGGAATGGAGCTTCTGTGTGTGTGTGTGTGTATGTGTATGTGATGTGATGTATATGTAAGAAAGGAATGGAGCTTCTGTGTGTGTGTGTGTGTGTGTGTGGATGTGATGTATATGTAAGAAAGGAATGGAGCTTCTGTGTGTGTGTGTGTGTGTGTGTGTGGATGTGATGTATATGTAAGAAAGGAATGGAGCTTCTGTGTGTGTGTGTGTGTGGATGTGATGTGATGTGTATATGAGAAAGGAATCTGCCAGTTTAAAAAAATGAAGTGTGATAATACATATACCTCAACTTTTGTGCTGATTTTGTTGAAAAGTTGGATGAAAGATGAAATTACTAAATTTTAAGAGGAGAACTGCTGGAGAGGGTAAGTAAAGGTGGCTTTTTAAGTTCATTTTTCTTGATTGACTACCATTTTAATTATTGGGTAGTATGTGATGTGTCTGCTGTTTGAAATATTTTATTGGTGTTTGGTAAAGCTTTCAAAATTTGCATTAATCTTTAATTATTGGATATTCTATTCATCAGCTGTTTTGAAATTATCTTATTTGCACGCGCGCTCATAAAAATGAGTGCAGAAAAATAGCACCGATTTCAATGCAAATCATTGATGGAGGGAGGGGGCGCCGAAGAAGTCTCTTGCCCCGGGCGCCAAATTGTCTAGCTACGCCACTGTACTTCTTCTGCTCACCACTGCCACCTCTGGTGGCTTCATCACATTGTCTAATAAAAGATCAGTCTCTATGTTTGTGTATCCTAAGCTGAGTCTGACCTGTGGCCCCTCAAGGGACTTCCCCCTGTGGGCGTGGTCAGCTGCCACAGTGTCCAAAGGTCCACCCAAACCTCACTAATTATAACACTTACCCAATATACATGGGATTTCTACCCATATAGATTCTACTGTGCATTTAGTCTCTTATATAATTTTTATCCTGTTGGGAGTCTATGCCCTCCTGGACATAAAAAACCAAACCCCACTAAATTGAGCCTCCCTATCATTGTGATATAATGTGTACCCTGATATATCATGGTCCCATTGGTTATCCTCCTTCCACCAGGTCCCTGAGATGCCAATTATGTCTATCTCATCAATCACTGCAATATACTCTAACTCTCCCATCTTACTTCTTATACTTCTGGCATTGGCATACAGACATTTCAAAGTGTATTTATAATATGTAAATCAGAGCTCTGAATTTGGATTTGAAAAGTTGAATGTTTAAATGTGTGGTGCAGTGTGATGTGTTAGTTCACAATTTCCTCAGTTAATCCCCTGCATGTTGTGGTAGTCCTCTTTGGTGCACTGGACTGGTGTGTTAGAATGAAGGGACAGAGGATGTGAAGACATCTAGATGTAACACATAGGGATAGTAGGTAGCATGCTATGTGAAATAGATGCTAAGTGATATATATGAATCTCCTATGCGTAAAAAAGAACATTATAATTGCATACATGAAATAACATTGGTTTGCATATAGTGAAGAAAATGATAGCCATAATAAAGCTTGGACACACAATAAAATAAATAATTGTAGTTACATATAAAAAACTGCTTTTGCTTAAATACATAGCAAAGTGTTGTATTCCGCGGCCGTGGCAGGCCATGACCGCGGCCCCCTACCTTGCCCGCGGCGGTGACCCGCGGCGAAAGCTTCGGGGGAAACCCCTGACCCTGTGCCCGTCGCTCCAGCGCGGGTCCCCGAAATGGCCGCTGGGTGGGGAGCCGTCCCTGCTCCTCCCTCACGGCGTCTGGCAGTCTTTCCTCCGCAGAGGAAATCCAAGATGGCCGCCGCCATCTTTAGGCGTGAGGCCGTGCCTCCTCCCTAGATTTAAAGGGGCCAGGCCCCTTAACTACTTACAGCTGGTTCTAATGAGCCAGAGCAGAGGAAGTATAAAGGGAGGCTTCCTCTGCTCATTCCTTGACTTGGCAACATTCCACATAGTCGAATCTGCTTGCTTCGGTGAGTCTTCTAGTGCCTTGATCCTTGTTCCTGTCTCGTCTTGGTGTTCCTGGTTCCTGACTTCGGACTGGCAAGCGATGATTCCTGGTGTGTGACTTCGGACTGGCAAGCGGCGATCCCTTGGTGTAAGACCTCGGACTGGTTGCACTGACCTCTCGACTCCTTGACCTCTCAAAGGTCCACCTAAGTCCCAGCGGTCCGGGTCCCTACGGGCTCCTCCTGGGGGGACCGCGGACTTCCAGTGGTGAAGACACAGCTCCTCTCCTCGACTCTTCGTCTGCCTTCACAGTTGCCTCAGTCTCCAGTGCCGAGGGTCAGCTGGTCACATCTTCTCTCTGCCTCACCACCCGACGGGAGAACCTACGGATCTTCCTCCTGAGGTATTCCATCCTCCCGTCGGCGCAAGGGTTCACAAGCCTGAGCATAACACAAAGAGACAATTAATTGCTTAAACATGATGACAGTTGAAGTGCTTCATATTGTTGTTCTCAGAAATAGAAACAATTCAAGTGTGTGAAGCTGTTTTTGTTTAGATAAGTTGAGAGACAGATAAAAAAGTCTTCCTTGCATGCAGCAAAGTTACAAATGTGTGTAAGTGTCTTCTAACAGGAGGCTACTGGGCCACCTTTGCATAAGATCTTGCGGCCTAGAGATAAGAAAATGCTTTTAACTCTCATAGTTAAATAACAGAAAACTACGTTTA
Source organism: Rhinatrema bivittatum (assembly GCF_901001135.1). NCBI lineage: Eukaryota > Metazoa > Chordata > Amphibia > Gymnophiona > Rhinatrematidae > Rhinatrema > Rhinatrema bivittatum. The sequence goes on from NW_021821240.1 coordinate 12,722, forward strand.
TGTTTCAAATCTTTTTATTAAGTTTTGACACAGTCAAATGCACAACAATAATGAAGAGATGTGACTGCATACCCTCAGACACTGACCAAAGAATTAGTATCATACACTAACAAACAAACAAACAGCTATTTAACCAACATGAAATAAAATCCCACCCCAAAGCATATCCCCCCCCCAAAACTCCAGATGCAGTCAAATATGTCAGTGGTGATCAAGATAAAAATAAACCAAGCATTACAACAGCCAGTAAAATCAGGCAACCATCACTGAAGAATATTTAAATAAAAACTCCAAATTCTTGCAAATACAAATCCCATATTTTCAGAAAAGATTTTCGCTTGATAGTCAGGTCAGTTTTTTCAATGTGATATTCCATAGCTCATGTGAAGTAAAACTGTCTTTATCTTTAACTGAGGAAATATAGGTGCTTCGGACTGAAGCCAATTATGCAGAATAACCTTTTTTTGCTAAGAGAAGTGTTTTGCGCACCCAAAGTTTAAGATACCGGTATCTATTTGCAGACACACGAGCGTGTAAGTCGTCAAACAAAAAAGGTCGAACTTTTAGAGGGAGAACAATCCCCATCAGCTCTTGGACAGGCGTCTCGGTGCAGAGGAAGTTGTCCTTCCCCATTTGTTAACCTGAAGATGCCTTTCCCGCTCTTATACCCAGCAAAACTATGCATGCTAATAAACCGATGATGTTTGCCACTGTTGCTGAGGCTGAAACCTTTCTAGACAATTTGGATTTACCCAGCAAGTAAGAAGGCCTTACAGAGCCCCCTTTAACTTTCTGTACTTCAACAGAGTTCGAGGATATCAATGGGCCTGTGCTTATATGGTCTTTTCAGCCACATCGGACTTTATATTGGACTCGATGACAAATTGAGTACCAAAAGGATAAAGGTAAAAGTATTATTACAACTGGTCATTGCCAGGTTCTTGTGGCCTGGATTGGCCACTGTTGGAAACAGGATGCTGGGCTTGATGGACCCTTGGTCTGACCCAGTATGGCAGCTTCTTATGTTCTTATAGCTGGACCACATAGATCAGTGAAGTGACCTGCCTCCCTATTCTCAAATAACAAAATAAATACTATCTACACTCTCACATCCTTCTTCCAGAAATCTAGAGAAAGAATGTTCTCTTTCTTTAGTGAAAACTGAATTCTAACTAGGAAAACAAATGTAACAGATGTGTGACCCTCTTGTGTTTTGAATTTTACCAGCCAATGCAAGTTAGCTCTCAGAGGCACACCTTCCTGTGCTTAGATTAGCACAGCCACTGGGCAAAATTTGGAATTATATTTTTTCTGTTCATATTAATTCAGTTTTACAGCAAATGTCTCTTACAATTACTTCAGAGCAGTAAGTAAGTTTTATCCTTGGCATTATATCTTCTGTTCAGATTCGCAGACACATGCTCACAAAACAATGTCATTTATCATTCAACTTTCCCAAAATTTCTCACTCTTCTGCTTCCATTTAAAGAATTCAGCATGAATCCACTTTCACTGTAATTTCTGTCTCACACGGTCAGGTCAACATTTGGAAAATTAGAGAGCTGGTAAGATATCTGAGTAGGTTTGAATATACAGTAGCTATGTGATACCAGGGTTTAGGAGGATGCCAGAGGACAAACAGTTTGAACTCCTGACTTTTTCTTCACAGAATGCATTTATTATTTAGAAAACAACAGAAAAAAGTCTGCTTACCTCAGCAGCTTTAAATCAAAATGGAAGGGTTGTCGGGAAAGGTTTGTCTTTTTGCAGATGATACCAAAATCTGTAAGAAGGTCGACAGCCAGGAAGGAGTGGAAAACATGAGGAGGGATCTTGTGAAGCTCGAGGAATGGTTTAAGGTCTAGCAGCTAAGATTTAATGCTAAAAAATGCAGAGTAATGCGGTTAGGATGCAAAAACCCAAGGGAGAGGTACAGTATTCAGAGTGAAATTGTTTTTAAGCACAAAAAAAGATTCAGGATCTGGGGCTGATTGTACCTGATGATCTTACGGTGTCCAAACAGGTGGATAAAACAGCGATAAAAGCCAGAAAGATACTTGGCTGCACAGGGAGAGGAAAGGTCAGCAGAATAGGGAGGTGATATTACCCCTGTATAGGTCCCTGGTGAGACCTCACATGGAATACTGAGAACAGTTCTGGAGACCCCACCTTCATAGGATAGAAACAGGATGGAGGCGCTCCAGAGGGAGGCTGCTAAAATGGGCAGTGGTCTTCCTTCTAAAGCATAGGGGGAGAGACTTAAAGATCTAAACATGTACACCCTAGAGGAAAGGCGAGATAGGGGAGATACGATAGAGACTTTCAAATATCTCAAAGGTTTCCATGCACAGGAGGTGAGCCTTTTTCAGTAGAAAGGAGGCTCTAGAACAAGGAGTCATGAGATGAGGTTGAAAGTGGGTAGATTCAGGAGTAATCTTAGGAAATATTTCTTTAAGGAGAGGGTGGTGGAGGCATCTAACGGCCTCCCAGTAGAAGTGGTGGAGACAAAAACAGTGTCTGAATTCAACAAAGCATGAAATAAATACAGGGGATCTCTAAGGAAGTGATGAGAGTTAATTAATTGGATGGCTGGGCAGACTGGATGGTCCATACGGTCTTTTTCTGCCGTCAAGTTTCTATGTTTCTTTTTTTTTCTTTCTCTTTTTTAAATTATTTATTTATAGGTTTTACAATAATTCCAAGAAATAATTTTTGTTCAGAAAAAAAAAGAAACTAATCAAACTAGCAATCAAAATTTGCATAAGGAAAATTTTGATCAAACTTTAGCCCATAATTAGGGGAGCGTACGCAAGAAGAGAGGAATCAAATTAAACAGTAAAAATATAAGACAACGAAGCTTGACAACAAGCTCAGTGAAACAAATATCCTTAGCTTTCATTACAGAAGATTGGTAACAAAGGAGAGGACGAAACCAATGGGGTAATAGGGGTTTGCCTCTGAGTTATAAAGCTAGATAATTGTTGGGGATCAAAAAAAATATATTTAACCCCTTGCAGCTTAACCACTCATTTACAGGGGAAATATAACCAAAACAATGCCCAATGTTGTACCACTCAAGGCCTCAATATTAGAAATCTCTTTCTTCTAAGCTGGGTTGCTTTTGCCACATCAGGAAATATGTTAACGCGAATGTTAAAAAAATTATTTAATCTATTACGAAAGAAATGTCTCATCACCAAATCCCAATTCGAATCCACCACAAACATAAGCTATTAGATTTGAAGCCTGTAGTAGCAGAACGCTCTAGAAAGTGAGGAAGGTGGTTGTTCGAAATCTGGCTGTGAAATCTTTAGGGATGGCAAATAATAGGCCTTAGCAATAAGGTGGTTAAAACCTTCTCAGGAATTTTCAAAGCCTTCATAAAATATCTTCTCAGCACCTGAGCTGGTGACACTGTTTTCCGCCTGGGAAAATGTATCAACCTAATATTTTTAGATCTGATCACGTTTTCCAAGGATTCCGTTTTCTATTGCAAAGCCCAATGCCCCTTTGATGTAATCCCATCATTTTCCTGCAGAAAGGAACTTGTACAGAACTTGTACAGAAAGGTTTTCCAGATCCTTGTGTGCAGTTTGTAGGGATATGGAAAGGGATTGCTGAGAGATTACATATTGTACCAACTGCGAGGAGAGACCAACAATTGCTTCCCAAAAAGAATCTAAAATAACAGTTGTGGGTTTAGACAATAATCTGAGATGCAAGTGAGGGTTCACCCATATCCACAACATGGGGCACAGAGGGAGCGCCATCTTGCCCCAATCTTCCTTCTCCTGGTCCTGCAACTCCCTCCGCCACGGGCAGCAGCAAGAACAGCTGCAGTGCCCGGCAATGATCTTGCAGTGCCTTCTAGCCACGAATCCACCGCAGCACAGGCAACAACTCCTGCACCGACACCAGGCAAGGGCTGATTGGGGGGGGGGGGGGAGTAGGGAATGGCCATCCGGCGATAGAGAAATGATAGAATCTGGGGAGAGCGGCACCAAGCCTTCACATGTCGCGCTGCCCAAGGACATTTCTCCAGACCCTGAACACTGAGCTGAATCTCCTCAGCTAGCGACAAACTTGTCGATAGGGCCAGTAAGAACTGGCGAAGAAACCTCAGGGAAGGTACGAGCCTTCTCCTTCCATTTTCCCATTGATGTGGTAAATGGTAATTTTTTAATGTGGAAATTCTTTTAAAAATGAAAACCAGCCTCAGCGGGAGAAAGTGGTGCCAGCGGCCATTTTGGAAACCCCCCTGATTCTTATCCATGTTTCTATGTTTCTAAAAGTTATAGCAATCAAAACTAATCTTAGTGTAGGGTCTGCCATCCCCTCCTCTCTAGAGCCTCCGTTCTCTCCTGGACCTGTTCTTTTACTCTGCTGCTTATGGAAATGGCCCGTGGCCAGGATTCTTTTCTGGGCTGCACCTTAAGGTGGACTAAGCTAGTGTCATGGATGTCAGCCCCTTGACTGTGGTGTGATTGAACCTACTAGGCCCACACTGACAGTCGGTGGAATCACTTTTACAAGGACTGGGTCTGGGGGCTCACCTACACAAGCCCCGTTCCCCTCAGGTTGAGCAGTCAGACGAAGTTGAATAACGGGCTAAGGTCTGGGGGGGCAGCGAGCAAACTATGTCAAGATCCATGGCCAAGGTCGGGGAAAGCAGCGGTCAGGCAGCTTTGAGGCCGAGGTCAGGGCAGGCGTCAGTCCAAGAGCGAAGTCATGGTCCAAAGCCAAGGGTCAGGCAGAGACAGACAGGGGACCAAGACACGGGTGAAACAAATAAAGCAAGGCAGGGTAAGGAAGAACAAGAATGGGCAAGGAGGCAGCAAGGCAAGGCAAGCATCAGACAGCAAGAGCCACACGCACTGCAGGAACAGGAGGACCTGTGAAGTGGGGGTTTAAATACCCTGTGGGCTTTCCCACCGTAGGGCCTTTAAAAGGTGCCGCGCCGAACACACGCGTACCTAGGAGACCCTGAACTGCGAAGATGGGTGGTGAATGGGGCTGGTCGTGGGACATCCTGTGACCGGCCAAAACGTTACAGCTAGATAATGGGAACTGGAAGGTGTTCCCACGCTTTTTCCTGTATACCTCTTCACAAGATGGTTAGATTTAAGGTTATCTGGGTATTTGTATCTGAATAATTTTACCTTAAAAAGTTATATACAAATTATACAGATGGTAAAGTGCCAACAAAGAAATACAAAAATGTTAGTGAGACTGCAGGCCCTATACCCCACCCCCCACCCCATTATGTACCTGAAACTAATGTTAGGATTGGACCTAATCCTCCCCTCAGCTCACCTATCGGCCCATGGGGTAGCCCCATCTCCCACCCAGCCCCCTCACATTTTCTCAATACACAACATAGTCCGGGGTCCCTCCTCGATCTCCCCCATCTCCCTAACCCAAACCCTCTCACCCCATCCCGCATCCCAGAAAAATCCCTGGGCTGCCGTCTGGCGGGGCTCTCCCAAGGTGCGCACGCACAGGAGACTCCACCCTTTAAAGGGGCCGCGGCGGGAAACCTCAGCCCGGCCCCGGGAGATGATGTCACTCTGGAGAGGTAGTTAAACCCCACAGCAGTCTCCAGCTCTTTGCCTTTTCAACAGGTCATCTCTTCGGAGTGCTAGTTGCTGTTCCAGACTAGAGATGTGCTTCGTTTAAAGATATCGATCCAATGTACCTAGGTGCCAGCCTCATTGATGGACCCTGAAGGTGGATGTGGCCGGTGCTGAGCCAAACCCGGTCCCCCGAGTTAAAGATTGGAGCAGGACGATGGCGCTTATCCAACACTCGCTTGGTTGAATTGGAAGCTTTCAACAGGTTAGTATTAGTAGCCTCCCACAACTTGTGCATCTGTTCGGCCGTGATCTGGGCTGCCGGAGAAGGTATGGAGAGAGGTAAGGGCAAAGGAGGCCTTGGATGTTTGCCTTAAACAACTTGGAAGGGAGAAATCCCAGTAGCAGAGTGTACATGTGAATTGTGTGAAAATTCTGCCCATGGCAGTAGTGCGGCCCAGTCATCATGGCAGCTCCCAACAAAAGAGCGGAGGAAGGTCTTCAACCCCTGGTTGATCCATTCGGTTTGCCCATTCCCTTGAGGATGAAAGGCTGTAGTGAAGTCCAATTGCACACCAAATGTTTTGCACAACGCGCGCCAGTACTTGGCCGAGAATAGGGGACCACGATCAGACGCGATGTGCAGGGGGAGACCATGTAGACAGAAGATATGCAGGGTAAAAAGTCGTGCCAACTCAGGAGCCGATGGCAACTTGGGTAGGGGTACAAAATGCACCATCTTGGAGAACCTGTCAACTACTACCCATATCACCTGGTTGCCAGAGGAGGTGGGCAGGTTTACCATGAAGTCCGTGGAGATGTGGGGCCATGGTTCCTGAGGAAGAGGCTGTAGGAGTCCCCACGGCTGGCCAGGCAGTGGTTTTTGTTGCGCACAAGTCGGACAGGAACTAGCATAGGCACGAGCGTCCTGGGCCATACGGGGCCACCAATAATAACGGGACAACAGTTCCAAGGTTCGTGTTCTGTCCGGGTGTCCGGCAGTGAGGGAATCGTGAGCCCAAGTTAGTACCTTGGGTCGAAGGCGGAGTGGGACCATGCTCTTCTCTTGAGGTACAGTGTTGGTGATGGCTAGTAGGACTTTGGCAGGGTCCAAGATGTAGCGAGGTAGGTTTGGTGTGTCCTTGATTCGTGAAGTCTAGACAGGGCATCTGCCTGAACATTTTTTGTTGCAGGACGATAGCGCAGTACAAATTTGAACCGGCTGAAGAAAAGAGATCAGTGGGCCTGGCGTGTGTTCAGACGCTGTGCTTTGCTAAGGTACTCTAATGGTCAGTGTAGACAGTGATGAGGTGTTGTGCCCCCTCCAACTACTGTCTCCATTCTTCAAAGGCCATCTTTATGGCCAACAGTTCTTTATCTCCGATTCTGTAGTTTTTTTCTGTGGAAGAAAATGTGTGGGAGAAGAAGGAACAGGGGAGTAACGCCCCTTGGCTGGAGAACTGACTGAGGACTGCCCCCACGGCTATGTTGGAGGCGTCCATTTCCACAATGAACGGGCGAGCAGGGTCAAGGTGGTGGAGACAAGGCTCTTGTAGGAATGACCTTTTTAGTTCCTCAAAGGCTTGGACAGCCTCAGCTCTTAGTGGTGCTATGATATGGGAATACCGTGGAATGACATTCCTGTAAAAGTTGGTGAAGCCAAGGAACTGCTGCAATGAACGAAGTCCCACCGATTGCGGCCCTCCCGGATGCTGGTTAGCTTGTCCGGGTCCATTCGGAAGCCGGAGGTGGAAATAATAAAGCCCAAAAAGGGCAAAGACTCCTATTTGAAAAGGCATTTTTCAAGTTTTGCAAACAGGCATTGTTCCCTTAAGCACTGGAAAACCCGACGGACATCGGTACAATGCAAAGCCAAGTCCTTAGAGTAGATCAAGACATCATCAAGATAGACGATTACTCCCTTATGGAGCATGTCCCGAAAGACTTCATTCATCAGGTTTTGGAAAACCGCTGGCATGTTACACAATCCAAAAGGAATTACTAGGTATTCGTAATGACCATCGCGTGTTTTGAAAGCGGATTTCCACTCATCCCCAGGCTTTATTCAAACCAGATTGTAGGCCCTGCGAAGGTCCAGTTTTGTAAAAACTCTGGCTCCTTGGAGATGGTCCAAGGGTTCCGGAATAAATGGGAGTGGGTAGTGATCTCTGTGAGTGATAGCATTGAGTCCCTGGTAGTCAATGCAGGGTCTTAACGAGCTGTTCTTGGCTACAAAAAAGAATCCAGCGCCTGCTGGAGAAGTGGAGGGGCGAATGAACCCCATGTCAAGGTTTTCCTTAATGTATTGGGACATTGCTTGGGTCTCAGGCAGAGAAAGTGGATATACCTGTCCACAAGGCGGAACTGTGTTGGGCAGGAGGCTGATGGCACAATCGAAAATGTGATGCTCTGGAAAAGCCTCCGCCTCCTCTTTGGAGAACACGTCAGAGTAGTCAATGTACTATGGAGGTAGAGGAAGGTGGTAACTGCGAGTACGAGTTGAGGCTGGGGCATCTGATGTAGACAGGTAGTAAAGCAATCGGGCCCCCAGGCCGTGATTTGTAGAGTCTTCCAGTCAATGATAGGCGAGGGTTTTTGCAACCAAGGAAAGCCTAGTACCACTGGGTGAATGGCTTTCTCCAGGATGAAGAAGGACATCTCCTCCTTGTGAAGAAACCCAGTATGGAGGGTCACTGGAGCTGTGTAGAGAGTGACTCGACTGGGAAGAGGATCACCCTGGATGGAAGAAACCAGTAATGGTGGGGTACGACCCATCACTGGAAGTTGCAGTTGGTGTACCAGTTTGGCCAGAATGAATTTCCTTCTGGCCCCAAAGTCAATGAAGGCCAGAGTTGTAAAGGATCCTCCAGAAAACTGGAGTGTCACCGTAACCATGCATTGGGGAGCGGAATTGATGCAGCCAAAGTTCAGCTCCCCGGTGTCACCTAGGCCCGAGAGTTTCCCGGAAGCTCAGGTCATTGGGTCAATAGGTGACCCTTGCCGCCACAGTACAGGCAAAGTCCAAGGGACCTGCAGCGCTGCTTCTTCTCCGCAGTTAAACGACTTCGGCCCAGCTGCATGGGCTCCTCCCTGCGTTCAGACGGAGTCTCAGGAGCTGCTGGGGAAACCAAAGGGCAAGAAAAGGTTGGTGCCTAAGGAACTGCTTGACGAGCTGGTTTCAGTTCTTTCATGCGCTGCTGAAGTCGCCGGTCAATCCGACCTGCCAGGTCGATGAGTGCCTCCAGTTCCTCTGGGAGTTCTCAAGCAGCCAGTTCATCCTTTATATGTGAGGACAGACCTTCGAGAATGATGCTGCATAGGCTGTCTTCCTGCCAGCCCAGTTCAGAAGCCAGGGTGCAGAAGTCCACTGCATATTCAGCCAACGTACGGGAACCCTGACGGAGATGGAGTATGTCAGAGGCGGTGGTGGATTGGCGACCAGGCTCATCAAACGCCTGGCGGAAGGTTTGGACAAACTGGGGCAGGTCTCCGAGAACAGAATCCCCGCGTTCCTACAGCGAAGAAGCCCAGGCCGGGGCCTTGCCGTCCAGCAGGGATAGGATGAATGTAGTCTTGACCTGGTCAGTTGGGAACTGCGTGGGTTGGAGGGAGAACCTCATAAAACAGTGGTTCAGAAACCCTCGGCATTGCCTTGGATCCCCGGCGTAACAAGGTGGAGCAGGCAAATTTAACAATGGAGACGGTGAAGCAGGAATCACTGGGGAGGGGCTGCTGCCACGGAGCCAGAAGCGGGCTCCAGGCGATTAGCAAAGCGCTCCACTGTAGTGGACAAAACTTCAAGGCATTTCTGCTGCTGCTGCAAACGATGGGCCAAGCCCGGAATGGCCTGAAGATCGGACAAGTCCACCAGGTCCATGGCCTTTGCAAACTGTTATGGTTGTGGACCCTTGGGCCGGGATGAGTGATGATGTAACCACTGAGGGATTGCCCCCAATGGATCTCGTCTCTGGTAGGTGGAGTTGGTGAGGACAACTCGGCAGGACCTTCACCTATACCTGCCCTCATTCCCCGCAGGTTGAGCCCTTGGGTGCCCGGGCTGGCAGGACTTAGGTGCAGGTGCCTCGATGAAGACGATGAAGCTGAGGATGAAGACAGGATCAGAGGTCTGGGTCTGGGCTGGCAGCGAAGGTGCAGAACAGGATCCAATCCGAAGATCCAGGGCAGGCAGCAGGAAAGCAAGAGCGAAGTACAAGGCCAAGGGTCGAGACGGGCAGCAGATAAGCAGAGACAAGAAGACAAGCTGGGGTCAAACCAGGAGATCAAGCCAAGGATGAGGTCAGGAACTGAGGATCGATGAGAAGGCTGGAGACAGGAATGAAGGCATGGGCAGGAAAGCAGGAACTGGAGCACCAGGACAAGATGCAGGAACTCAAGGGCTGGAACAGAAGCAGGAACGGAACTAGGATCAGGATCAAAGCAGGAATGGGCACAAGAGGCATCTGGAATAGGGATGTGCATTCGTTTTTCACAAATTAGACAATGTCAACGATATTGCCTAATTCATCATGGTTCGGTAGCACCAATATACGAAGCGATTTTTGCCAAAATTTTGGCAAAATTCGTATTTCATGTTAGTGTGCACTAACGGAATTACTGTGCACTGCATATCTCTTAGTGCGCAGTAATACCAATTAGTGCACACTCTTTTTCTAGTTAACGAACTCCTCTGAATTGATACTTCTTAATTTTTAAGTTGCATTTTTTTAGTGTGCACTAACATTAGTTACAGCACACTACTACATACTTAGTGCACTATAAGTTCTATTAGGGCGCACTAACTAACCTGTTACTGCGCACTAATGGGCCTTAATGCGCATTAACGTCTAGCTAGTGCACACTGTCTCGTTCGGTGTACTGCGCACTAATGCTGAGATAGTGCGCACTAATTGGTTGTTAGTGCGCAGTAAGGCCCATTAGTGTGCACTAACGCACTTCATCAAAAATAGCCGAAAAAAAAAAGAACTGTGGGAGAATGTATTTTTCCGCGGAGCGCCCAATCCGAAGCCTGAACCAATATCTTTAAACAAAGCACATCTCTAGTCTGGAACAGCAATAAGCACTCCGAAGAGATGACCTGTTCCAAAGGCAAAGAGCTGGAGACTGCTGTGGGGTTTAAATACCCCTCCAGAGTGATGCCATCTCCCGGGGCCGGGCCAAGGTTTCCCGCCGCGGCCTCTTTAAAGGGCGGAGTCTCCCGCGCGTGCACACCTAGGGAGAGCCCTGCCAGACGGAGGAGGTCGGTGTTTGCAGCCACGTGGAAGGCTGCAGTCGGCCTGCTGTGGAGCGTGGCGCGCTGGACTGCGGCAGTGGCCAGTAGCGGAGAAGGTAGGGGGGACTGGCCGAGGCCTGCCATGGCCAGGAGCTGCAACAATAGAGTGGACACACCTGAAGGAGTAGAGAAAATGAAAAGTGATTTAAGAAAGCTCGAAGAGTGATCTAAGTTTTGGCAGCTGGGATTCAATACCAAGAAGTGCAGAGTCCTGCATCTGGGGTGCAGTAATCCAAAAGAGCTGTATGTGATTGGGGGGGGGGGGTGAAGGGCTGTTGTGCACGGAGCAAGAGAGGGACCTTGGGGTGATAGTGTCTGGCGATCTGAAGATGGTGAAGCAATGTGACAAGGAGATAGCTAAAGCCAGAAGAATGTTGGGCTGCATAGAGAGAGGAATAACCAGCAAGGAAACGGAGATAGTGATGCCCTCGTACAGGTGCTTGGTGAGGCCTCACCTGGAGTATTGCATTCGGTACTGGTGCCTGTATCTCAAAAAGGATAAAGTCAGGATAGGGGCAGTCCAAAGAAGAGCAACCAAAATGGTATGAGGTCAACATCGGAAGACTTATGAGGAGAGGCTGAAGGATCTGAATATGTACACCCTGGAAGAGAGGAGGTTCAGGGGGAGAGATGATACAGACCTTCAGATACCTGAAAGGTTTTAATGATGCACAATCCTCGAACCTTTGCTGTTGGAAAGCAAGCAGTAGAACTGGAGGCCATGAAATGAAACTCCAGGGAGGACGACTCAGAACCAATGTCAGGAAATATTTCTTCATGGAGAGGGTGATGGATGCCAGGAATGCCCTTCCGGAAGAGGCGGTGAAGATGAAAACAGTAAAAGAATTAAAAAAGGCCTGAGATAAATAGTGTGGATTCCTAAAAGCTAGAGGTGGAAATGAAGACAAGAGTGCATGGGAGTAACCAGCAGGGAGTGAGAACTACTACCCCTAACCGAAGGCATGGAGATTACTACCCCTAACCGAAGATATTACTACCCCTAACTGAAGGCAGGGAGATTACTACCCCTAACTGAAGGCCTGGAGATTACTTCCCTTAACCGAAAGCATGGAGATTACTACCCCTAACCAAAGGCATGGAGATTAGCAGGGAGATTAGTACCCCTGACTGAAGGCATGGAGATTACTACCCCTAACCGAAGGCCTGGAGATTACTACCCTTAACTGAAAGCATGGAGATTACTACCCCTAACCGAAGGCATGGAGATTACTACCTCTAACCGAAGGCATGGAGATTACTACCCCTGACTGAAGGCAGGGAGATTACTACCCCTAACCGAAGGCATGGAGAGTACTACCTCTAACCGAAGGCCTGGAGATTACTACCCCTAACCGAAGGCATGGAGATTACTACCCTAACTGAAGGCAGGGAGAATACTACCCCTAACCGAAGGCATGGAGATTACTACCCCTAACTGAAGGCAGGGAGATTACTCCCCTAACTGAAGGCAGGGAGATTACTACCCCTAACCGAAGGCATGGAGATTACTACCCCTGATCGAAGGCAGGGAGATTACTACCCCTAACTGAAGGCATGGAGATTACTACCCCTAACTGAAGGCATGGAGATTACTACCCATTCCGAAGGCAGGGAGATTACTACCCCTAACCGAAGGCATAGAGATTACTACCCCTAATCAAAGGCATAGAGATTACTACCCCTAACTGAAGGCATGGAGATTACTACCCCTAACTGAAGGCAGGGAGATTACTACCTCTAACCGAAGGCATGGAGATTACTACTCCTAACCGAAGGCATAGAGATTACTACCCCTGACTGAAGGCATGGAGATTACTACCCCTAACCGAAGGCATAGAGATTACTACCCCTAACCGAAGGCATGGAGATTACTACCCCTAACCGAAGGCATAGAGATTACTACCCCTAACTGAAGGCATAGAGATTACTACCCCTAACTGAAGGCATGGAGATTACTACCCCTAACCGAAGGCATAGAGATTACTACTCCTAACCGAAGGCATAGAGATTACTACTCCTAACCGAAGGCATGGAGATTACTACCCCTAACTGAAGGCATGGAGATTATTACCCCTAACCGAAGGCATGGAGATTACTACCCCTAACCAATTAGTTTTCATTATTTTGATGCAACTCCAACATCGCTCTCCACTTTGACGACAGGGGAGGAAAAAGTCAGAGCCCTGACTTTTATGGTCCGAGGTACTGATATGCAGACAGTAGGGAAAAAGCCCAGGACTGCTTGTATGGCCAAGTGCAAAAGCAAAGTACGTCAGGCAGCAGCATTGTCTGAATTATCAAGAAGACTGCTCACTCCATGAAAATGTGGCTAGCTGTTACAGATCTGAGTGTCATCTGCAAAAAAAAGGCAAACCTTTCCTTCCAACCCCTCTGCAATATCACCCGCAGAGATGCGAACCAACCTGGGCAGAGAGCAGATCCCCGAGGCACTCTGCTGGGTCACCTTTCCCTCCAAAGCCGACAGAGAAAATGCAGGACAAGAATGAGCGAGAAGAGCTTCTGCACCATCCCGGGGAAAGCGGAGAAACAGCGGCTGGAGCTGCAAAACAGGTGGTGTCCTGCCGCCGGGACAGAACGGGCCAGCACCGAAACCGGAGGCGTGGCCCCCGATGACGAACTTTCAGGATAACCTGCCCTGTTATTTGACGTCTTATCATTTTGTGCCTTCTTTCTTGACCCTTTTAATCGTTCTGCGCGTTACTCGGGCAGCGCCCTGCCGGTCTGAATTCCACTGCTCCCTGGGCTCTACCAGCTGGTAACGCTGCTCAGGTTATTAATCCGCTTTTTATGTGGGACGGCATCAAAAGGTTTCCCTAAACGGAAGTAAAAAGCCCGTCCAGCACAGGCCCAGTTCTCTAGTCCCCCGATCAAAGGAGTCACTCAGGTCTGGTTGACACAATCTGCCTCCGGCAGTTACTGATGCAAGGTAAGTGGGTGCATTCTGCATGGCAGGAGGGACTTACAAGCCGGTATTACTGCAAGGGAGCTAGTAACTGGTTAGGAGCATTACTGCAAGTGAACTAGTAACTGGTTAGGGGTAATACTGCAAGGGAGCTAGTAACTGGTTAGGGGCATTACTGTAAGGGAGCTAGTAACTGGTTAGGAGCATTACTGCAAGGGAGCTAGTAACTGGTTAGGGGTAATACTGCAAGGGAGCTAGTAACTGGTTAGGGGCATTACTGTAAGGGAGCTAGTAACTGGTTAGGAGCATTACTGCAAGGGAGCTAGTAACTGGTTAGGGGTAATACTGCAAGGGAGCTAGTAACTGGTTAGGGGCAATACTGCAAGGGAACTAGTAACTGGTTAGGGGCATTACTGTAAGGGAGCTAGTAACTGGTTAGGGGTATTACTGCAAGGGAGCTAGTAACTGGTTAGGAGCATTACTGCAAGGGAACTAGTAACTGGTTAGGGGTATTACTGCAAGGGAGCTAGTAACTGGTTAGGAGCATTACTGCAAGGGAGCTAGTAACTGCTTAGGGTCAGAGGCTTTTCTTGAAAGGGAACCAGAAGGGCTGCCTGTGCTACATTCGGAAGCAGATCTGGACTCAGCGTTAGTTTTAAAATGTTTTAATATCTTTTATATTTCCAGACTGACCTTCTAACTTTAGCCAGTTTACAACTTTCCTTGGATATAATAATTCCCTGTTCCCTCACCCCCCATAGCTTAGAATCTTAAACGAGTGATAAAGTCGGTGGCAGAGGCCCTCGTTAAATCCCCAGCTTGCAGCCCATTGCTCTAACGCGAATGCCCAGTACTGCAGTGCCAGGACCTATTCTGCCCCCGACGGAGCGCACTGTTAACCTGCCATTGGACGCGCGTTTTCCCTTACCCCTTATTCAATAAGGGGCCGAAAATGTGCGTCCAACCCGCCGAACCTAATAGCGCCCGCAACATGCACAACCCCCTTCCCCCCTTGGTTTCCAACGAACATGTACGCGGTCTTGGCATCACCATCGATAACCATCTTTCCTTCAATAAATACATTAACAACACTCTCAAAGCCTGTTATTTCAAACTGCACACCCTCCAAAAAATCAAACCCTTACTACACCTTAACGACTTTCGCACTATCCTACAAGCATTCATCCTATCCAAAATTGGCTACTGTAATGCCCTTCTCCTAGGTCTACCCAAAAGCACACTTCAACCACACCAATTACTCCAAAATGCTGCTGCACGCATCCTCACTAACACGCACAAAAATGACCACATCACCCCGGTGTTAAAACACCCTCACTGGTTACCTGTCGCAGACAGAATAACTTACAAAACCCTCACTCTCATCCTCAGAGCTCTCCACAACCAAACCGTGCACTGGTTCTCTGAGCGCCTCACCTTCCACAGCTCAGACAGACCCATAAGGCAGCAACACAGAGCAGCCCTTCCCATCCCTTCCCCTAAGCAGTATAAACTCTGCTCCACCAGAGCCCGGGCGTTATCTGCGGCGGGACCCGTCCTATGGAACAAGCTCCCCTCCCTCCTGCCTCAGGAACCTGAAAACTTTCCTGTTTACACAAGCTTACTCATAACTGCCTTCCTCCCCGTGTAATACTATGTTATTCTGACTTACGTATTTGTGTATTACGTTATTCTAACTTGTGACTTTCTTTCTTATTTAATCACTGCTTGATCCCACACTTATTGTATATTGTTCAGTTCTAATCCTGCAATACGCCCTAGTTGATTCGCCCCTTTATATGTTATTTCCCCCTACCTTGTTCAACTTTATGGCTTGTTCATTGCTCTCTGTAAAGCTCGTTACCTGCATTTTTTGTTTACTGTAAACCGATGAGATGTTCCCAACTTTCATCGGTATATAAAAGCTTCTAAATAAATAAATAAATAAATAAATAAATAAATAAATGCATGTTGATGGCCCTATTAGGTATTCCTGCGCGATTCAGAAAGTAAAATGTGCAGCCAAGCCGCACATTTTACTTTCAGAAATTAGCGCCTACTCAAAGGTAGGCGCTAATTTCTCCGGGCACCTGGAAAGTGCACAGAAAAGCAGTAAAAACTGCTTTTCTGTGCACCCTCTGACTTAATAGCATGGCGATATTAAGTCAGAGGTCCTGAAGGGTAAAAAAAGTTAAAAAAAAAAAAAGCAAAAAAAAAATTGAAGTCGGCTGGCGGCTCGCGGGTCGAAAACCGGACGCTCAATTTTGCCAGCGTCCGGTTTCCGAGCCCGTGGCCGTCAGCGGGCTCGAGATCCGACGCCGGCAAAATTGAGCATCGGCTGTCAAACCCGCTGACAGCCGCCGCTCCGGGCCAAAAGGAGGCGCTAGGGACGTGCTGGTGTCCCTAGCGCCTCCTTTTGCCCGTTTCTGCCGCCGGGCCTCATTTAAATACTGACTCGGCCCACAAGTTCGTTCCAGATTCTGAAACTGAAGATCGGGAGCGCGGTGAAGTGGGGGAAGGGGGGGGGGGAGGCAGGTGGCACGACTCCGAGCAGGGCCGGTGCGTCCCATTAGGTGAACTAGGCAGTCTCCTAGGGCACCAACCATTAGGGGTGCCGGAGAGGAGCCATGGGGGGCCGCGAGCGGAGCCCGTCCCGCTCACGGCAGAGAGTGGAGACTCGGCAGCCCGGAGGAGCGCTGAATCGGATGCCTGTGAGCGGTGCCCGTCCTGCTTGCGGCCGAGGAAGGCGCACGCTCTGCACCTCCTCCAGGCTCTGCGGCGGGATGTTTGCGGGCCTTCTCCTGTTTCAAGGCCTCTCTCTCTCTCTCTCTCTTTCTGATCTCTGCCTCTCCCTTCCAGGAGACTTTCCCCCCCCCCCCCCCCCCCGCAGACTCTGGGGGCCTGAAGTCCTGCATCAAGGTAAATCCCCGAGGCTGCCAGTTTCATTAGGATTAGAAAGGAAGGAGCGTAATCCACTCCACCAGGACTTCCTTAGCAATCACCCCAGCCCCGAACACGCCCTCCCGGAAAAATGCATTTAGGCTCTGCTTTTCTCTCTCTCTGTAAGATCGTTGCTGATCGCTTAATCTCAAGAGGCCAAAATCCTCTTAGTTATTTTGCTAAAGAGGGTGGCTGAATAGGGCTGGAAGCCGAGGGGGGAGGGGGGGCTCCTCGCTCCCTTTGGAGGTTCCCACGCTGGTGCTGTCCAGACTGGATTAGCCTGACTCCCCCCCCCCTTTCTCCTTTCAGAACCAGAGGTGGACGGTGGCCTCCACCCCCTTCACTTCATCATTCCTGACGGCTTGTTTTCTCTTTCAGGAGCCACAAAAGGGAAATCCGATCATCACTGGTTTCATTTTTATTTTAAAAAGGTTTTGTTGTTTCTGTCTGGCCAAAGGATGAAAGGGGGGAGGAAGGGGGGGGCCGTGCTGTCAGCCATCTGATTACCCAGGGCACGCTTAAGACATGGAAGATTGGGTCTTATCCTAATTGCGTCTGCTTTCACATCCCGAAGTGGCCCCGGCAGGAACGGTGGCCCCTCGAGCGCTGCCCTCTCTGAACTCCCATTCTGCTTTCAATGAAATAAGGAGGGGGGGGGGGTGTTCTGGGCTTCACGCGGAATTCAAAGCAATGGGGGGGTTCACCTGGCCCTGGACATGGTTGGGAGTTGCCCCTCCATCCCTGCAGTCATAGCAAGCCCAGGCCTTCGCTGGCTCCAGCACCAGGCCTGCAGGATGATGGATCCAGGGTCGGGCTCCCCGCCGCCCTGCGCAGGGAAGGCCTCTGGCTGCAGGCGTCCTCGCGCTGGCTGCGTTTCGGTTGCGTGCGCCCTGCTAGGAACGTCATTAAATAGTTATCACCTGGACTGGTTATGACGAGTTATTTGCCCATTCATGCTCGCCGGGCTTCACCTGAAAAGGTTTTTCTTCCCCATTCTGAGTCCATGGAAATGAACCTTTATTTTGAATAAAGCTCCCCAGGGAGAGAGAGCTCTTAGGGTTCCTTTTAATGGACTTGCAGGACGCTGTGTGCTTGTGCCCAGCCGTTCCCCAGGGATTTAATTTCCTGCCACTTCTGGAAGGGCAAACGTCCAAAGAAAAAATTCTGCAAGAAGAACCTTGTGCATGGGACGGGCCTCAGCCTTCCTCCCACAGTGCTCCCAGCACAGGTACTTTTACCCACCGGCTGACGTAGGGGGGGCGAGGCGCAGGGAGGTTGGGGGAGTGGGAGAGGAAGCAGAGTTATCTGTGGGGCTCTCATTTTCAAAGGCCTGCCCGGACATTTGCATCTGCTTTAAAGCATTAAAGCACCAAAAGTGGAGCCTCGCTGACGGGGCGGACATCCCCACGGGCCTGCAAGCCCCATAACTAGATTCAAAATGGCCTCCAAATGACTTTGGGACTTCGACCTCAAGGACTAAATTGAGGAGGCCATTACGAGACTGGCAGCAGGGCTTGCAGGCTCACAGAGACGTAATCCTGGCAAGTCTGCAAGCTTATTTTCGAAATGAAAGTCCCCACATTACTCTTCCTCTTCCGACCTCCTTCAGCTCATGTTCGCCCACATACAGCTCTTAAAAAATTACCCTCCCTAGCAACCAGAGGTAAGAAAAAAGCAAAGTACCTGGGGAA
This sequence comes from Rhinatrema bivittatum, assembly GCF_901001135.1. Lineage (NCBI taxonomy): Eukaryota > Metazoa > Chordata > Amphibia > Gymnophiona > Rhinatrematidae > Rhinatrema > Rhinatrema bivittatum. The sequence goes on from NW_021821240.1 coordinate 31,133, forward strand.
AAATCAGGCCAGTCTCTTACAGAGTAAAGGACTAGAGTAGCCAGCATCTGTCAGGAAATGGAGCTTGGAGTCATTGTAGAGAGTTCGGACAGATTTTTATACCTTTTTGTTAGGTATGATTTAGGATTTATCTTTGTCTGATTACATTTGTATTATGTGTTTACATAATATTGTTGAGATTGTGATTTCTATGAAACTTGATGATTTGTGTTTTTGATAGGATTGTCATGTTGTTGTTTTAATGATATTATGTATGGATGTTGTAAATCGCCTAGAGCTTTTTGAGTTAGGCGTTTAATAAGTTTTAATAAATGGAAAAATGGAAATGGGCCAATGGGCAGTGGTGGTCGAAAAAGCTACAAAGAAACCCAAACAATAACATTATGCTACTACATAAATCAATGGTGCGCCCCCCATCCTGATCTCCGCAGCTCAGAAAGGACAGAGAGAAAGGCAACAGAGAAGATGAGGGGCATGAACATCTTCCATATGGGGAGGGGTTCAGAAAATTAAAGTCTCCAGCCAGGATCCTGGAGGGATACACAGAATCTCTGGTAGCTGGGGGGAGGTTCTCCTGAGATAGACATCAATGATCTGGTGGTGGTGGTGGAGGTGGTGCGGTTACCTCCAAACATGCGGATAAAGGGAATGGAAAGGCTCCCCTATGAGGAACGGCTCATCCACTGGAAAGCATGTATACTCTATAACAACCCTGCACCAGAAGGGCACTGGGAGCACAACCCTACGGAACGGAAGAGAATAGTGATCACCTGAGACATTTCTATTCCAAATGATAAGAAGATTGATACTAGAACACTGGAAAAGGAGAAGAACCCAAGAGCAACACTGCTGATAGAGGTCTCAGTACCCGGCAGCTATTCTGTGATTCGTTTGGAGAAAGCAAAGGTCCTTAAGTGCCAAGAGATGCAATCAAACACCAAGAAAATGTGGCAGAAAAATACAGAAGTGGTCCCAGTTATATTGGGTGGCACTGCTCTGATTAAGAAGAATTTGCAAGTGCACCTTGATGTGTTGCCTCTTAAGAATAAACCCTATGAACTCCAGGAGGAAGCTCTCATTGGCACAATGAGTACTAAGAAGGAAATTAGTCGTAAATTTGAGAGATTGAGATCATCCCCCATATGCTGTGGCGTATGACTGAGGCTCATTCCCACCAAGATATGCGCAAAACAAAGTCACTTGGAGACACTCACCCCGCTGTCACCCTATGCTACTCAGTGCCATGGGCTGAGGTGGAGCGAAATAATATAACCAGGGTCACAAAGGGATCAGATGAACCTGTGGAAGACAGGACCCAAGGTTATTTTACAGAACAATCAAGGATGTCGCCCCAAATTCAGTGCGGCCCTAAAACAAGCAAGGGCACGGCTTTTCAGTGAGGCCCTATTTCCCCTTCTTCTGGCTCATCTACCTGACCTCCCATTGAGGGGTTGCGTGATGCTCATCAAGGACTCAAAATGATTCTCAGGTGGGTTTCCCACGCCAGATCCCATCTCTACTCCATGACTCTGGTCACTAAATATTATCATGACCCACCTTGAGACCAGTGTTGGAAAAAGGCAGAATAGCAAATGTCCATCAACTAATAAATAAATAAATAGTAGTAGTAATATTGAAGCTCCAGTCTGAGTATTCAGTCCTGATACTCGTGCTATGTCTGGTGAAGGATTTGGAGGTTCTGGAGCTAGTTGGGACCTTCACTGGATAAATTTTTAAGTGCTTGTTATACAGTTTTTGTTTTTCTGTTGGACTCTGTTTTTGGACACTGTTTGCAGTTTCACCTATTTAAACTTCATACACACACAGCCAAACAGACAATGAAATGCTAACAGAAATTAGGGAAGCTACCAAAATCAGCAGCACAGTATTAATGGGTGATTTCAATTGCCCCACCAGTACTGACTGGGTGAATGTCAGTTCAGGACATTCTAGAGATGTAAACTGCTTCATGGACCAGCTGGTACCAGAACCAGCAAGAGGGGAAACTATTTTAGCCCTAGTCCTTAGTGGAACACAGGATTTGGTGTGAGAAGTAACAATGTTGGAGCCACTTGGCAATAGTGATCACAACATGATCACATTTGACTTAATATTTGAAGGGAGGACCCTAAAGAAATCTACTGCGACAGCATTTAACTTTCAGAAGGGTGATTGATAAAATGAGGAAAATGGTTAGGAAAAAACTGAAGGATGCAGCTACAAAGGTTAAGAGTTTACATCAGGCAAAGACCTTGTGTAAAAATACCATCCTTGGAAGCCCAGACCAAATGTATTCCACACATTAGAAAAGGTGGAAGAAAGGCTAAATGACTACTGACATGGTTAAAAGTGAGGTGAGAGAGGCTATAATATCTAAAAGAACATCTTTCAAGAAATGAAAAAGGGATCCGAATGAACAAAACAGGAAACAGCAGAAACACTGTCAAGTTAAATGCAAAGCATTGATAGAGAAGGCAAAAAGTGAATTTGAAAAGAAGCTTGCCATGGAAACCAAAACTCATAACAAAAACTTTTTCAGGTACATTCAAGGTAAAAAGTTTGTGAGGGAGTCAGTTGGACCATTAGATGATCAAGTGGGTAAAAGAGGCACTTATGGATGACAAAGACTTAGCAGAAAGTCTAAATGAATACTTTGCTTCAGTCTTCACTGAGAGATATCCATGCCAGAAATAATATTGAAAGGTGATGATTCAGAGGAACTGAAACAAATTTCAAAATTGTTAAATCACAAGAGGATTGTGAGAAATTGCAAGAGGACTTTGCAAATCTGGGAGGATGGGCATGCAAATGGCAAATGAAATTTCATGTAGACAAGTGCAAAGTGATGCACTTAGGGAAGAGAAACCAAAATTATAGCTACACAATGCAAGGTTCCACATTAGGAGTCACCACTCAGGAAAAGGATCTAGGTGTCATCATTGATAATACGTTGAAATTCTCTGCTCAGTGTGCAGCAGCAGCCAAGAAAGCAAATAAAATGCTGGGGATTATTAGGAAAGGAATGGAGAATAAAACAGAGACTATCCTAATGCCTCTGTATCGCTCCATGGTGAGACCTCATCTTGAGTATTGTGTGCAGTTCTGGTCACCGCGTCTCAAGAAAGATATAGCAGAATTAGAAAAGGCACAGAGAAGGGCGACCAAGATGATAAAGGGATGGAATGATTCCCCTATGAAGAAAGGCTAAAGAGGTTAGGACTCTTCAGCTTGGAGAAGAGACGGCTGAGGGGGGATATGATAGAGGTCTTTAAAATCATGAGAGGTCTAGAATGGGTAAATGTGAATTGGTTATTTATGCTTTCAAAAAGTACAAAGACCAGGGACACACAATGAAGTTACGGGGTAATACATTTAAAACTAATAAGAGAAAATATTTTTTTTACTCAACATATAATTAAGATCAAGAATTTGTTGCCAGAGGATGTGGTAAAAGTTATTAATGTAGCTGCGTTTAGAAATGGTTTGGACAAGTTTCTGGAGGAAAAGTCCATTAACCATTAATGGAAGGCGCCCCAGCATGGATGTGCGGGCGGCCGCTGCATCCGTGGGGGTGCCGCCACTGCTACGCCCAACGGGTCTGGTTTTGGAGGATCCCTTCTTCCCCCCCCCCCTTCTGGCGATGGCTGGATGATGGCGCTGGCCTTGATTGTCCGGCACCATGAGTGGCATCCTCCTTGTGCACCGGGACAGTGCTCCTGATGTTGCTCCCCCTGGCTGGTCCGACGTCGAGCGAGGTGATGTCATTAGGATGTGCCGCAATGCCAGACCACGCTATTGGCCAGGGGAGCAACGCGATGATGTCGGCCGGGGGGGAGGGACTGGTGGGAAACGTAAAACCCGCCAGCTCCCCTTTGTCTGGCCTCTTCCTCCTTAGCCCTGCTGTGTGCGGCATGATTCCCTTCTATTAGATAGTACGAGTTGTTAGTTAGCAATTATCTTTGTTCATTGTTGTTCTGTTGTGGTGGCGGCGACCGAGTCCTGGGAGATTATTGTAATGCTGGGGGGGTGGTATACGAAGCAGAGAGGTGCCAGTTCGGAAGAGAGGGGCCTTGGGGCCACCACTCAGCGACTGGCCATTGACGACATGTGTCAGGCCTGGGAAGTGGGCCTTGACGAATCGATGACCAGGCACATCTTTGAGGGGCTGTGGCAGGGAGCACGAACCCCCCCCCCCCAATCCTGATTCTGCCTGAGCAGAAGGAACATATATATCGGCACCTGCCCTGCGGTTGGGATTCAGGACTCGGCACGTAAATTAGACTCCCCTGTTAGGATACTCTAATAAACGGCCGCGGCCATTTGCATCCCAGTCATGACTCGGGTTTTCATTGTGTCTGTGTAATGTTGGGTGTCCGGCTCAGGTGGGCGGGGGCGGGACAGAACCCCGGGTGTCCGGGCTGCCCGGTTATTAAGGTGGAGTTACAGAAATCCACTTCTTATCGCAGCTTGCAGTCTCTCTAACCCTTGGGATCCTGCCAGGTACTTGTAACCTGGATTGGCCACTGTTGGAAACAGGACACTGGGCTTGATGGACCAATATCCTGATCCAGAATGGCAAATCTTATGTTCTTATCTGGTTTGTGATTATAGTTTGGCTTGTGGTCCTAAAAGGGTGTAATTAACATCCCCTGACTTCTCTGCTGCCCTATATGACTGTCCATACGTACACATAATTGCATACAGATGAGTCACTGGGTTTTGTTCATTCTCTTCATTGGGTGGATATTTCAAGCTTTTTTTCTAGTTCTGGAGAAATCATGAGTCACAGACTTCGTTGATCTTAGCAAAGGCACTAAACACTCCTGCGTACTCATGTGAATGTCTTTCTCCCACACCCTCTGCAGTAAAACCTGTGATTGATGATGATAGCGTGACTGCTCGTGCCATGGACCTTTTTAGCACACACACTGCACTGAGGTGAAGCTCCCTTCTAACTCACACCCTGACTCTCACTTTTTTTGTAAGTCTGTGGGCTTGAATTTTATTTCTCTAAGTGGGTCAGGGGATGCCGGAGTGTCCGGAGCTACTTTCTTGTTGGGGGAGAATCCACAGCTTTGTTGTAAAGGGGGCAGACAGAAGGGGTGATTGGGAGATCGGACTCTGGGCCAGACCAGAATTTCTTTTAACTACAGGACAAAACTTCTTTGATCTGTCTATGTCACTGGCAAAGAAACGCACATCCCCGATGATGATCCATGAGGTTTTGGTCCGTGGTCCACCCTAGAACTGGACTGGAACGGGTGAAGGAATTTAAATCACTCACCTGAGCTAACACCTCACAGCCTGTGATCTTTCCTAAGAAACACATTTTAACAACAGTTCTATAGTTATCTGATATTGCAAGATCCAATGAAACTTTAATAAAATTGGTTTAATTATTGATGGTCTTTCAATTGGGCCAAAAAAGAGCCTTGCAGCAAAGAAGAATTAACAATGAAATGCATTTTTCCCAGTGGTACTGCTACCTTCACCCACCAAGAAGGACAAGGGTGGGATAAGCAAACTTAGATTTCAACTCGATGACAGCAGTCAGAGCTGGATTTCAGACTTCGATGCCCATCAGCAGGACCAGAGAAGAGAGTGAAGGGGTCCCACCTTGAGATGAGTGAGTACGAGAGTGAATGTGGGGGGCTGGGAGGGGCGAGTGGGTGCACAGCCATAAATCAAGCAGGAGCAGACGCTTCTTGCTCCCACATATTTGACACTTTGAAAACCGGATGCCTTAGGCCGCTGCCGATGCCTATCCGGGCCTGTCGGCATTTCAGTATTTTCCAGACTGAGTCATCTCAGAAAATGTAAGCACGTGGGTATCTCTAACTAAATCAAGCTCTTTACAAAGAGTAATAATCTTTTTTTTTTTTTAGAAAAAAAAAATAGCAAAATCATAACGATCAATCAAGTTTTAAGCCAAGCGTAGGTTTTCCAAATACGGTATTAAAAAGCAGCAGCTTCATGGTCCAGTTTCTGCATTTGCAATTGGAGATGGAAAAGTCCATGGGCCCTGCAGATTTGTTTATGTGAATCCTGTGATGTTTACCACCAAGTTCTTAGGATCTGCATGGAAAAACATTTGGTTTGGTTCTTTATTTTGGTTCGCTTGCCATTTTAATCCGTTCTGTTTGTTTCGGTTCACAAGTTAATTCGTTTATTTCATGATGTCGTTTAATCCATATTCCATTACAGTCAATGAGAGGAGCAATTGCATCCTATTTTAGACTCTAACACTGGGGTTTTCTATCAAGGTTTAATGAAGCTTGCAGGTGGGCAACAGCGGCAGAGGGAACAACACTCCAAGACACCAGGAGTGGTGAGGTGTTGCCAAATGTGGCACGATCGCCCCAGGGCACATCGAGAGGGGCAGAGCAGCCCGACCAGGCAGGCTTGCATTCTGGAGATGGTGAATGGCTCCGTAGATGGTGCCAGTGATAGAGTTTCGGCGCATGGTGTTGCAAGGACCTGCCGAGCAGAAATGGGGTCCACCTATCGAAGAAGGGCACGGTGTATTCTATAGAAGACTGGCAAAGCCAACGAAGAGGGCTTTAACCTAGAATCGTTGGGGATGAGTGGCCAAGGTACTAAGGTAAGCCAAAGTATTATCCTTAAACATTCAGGAGGTTACGTGGGGATTGCGTGTGTAAATTTAGTATCTAAATTTCTAAATGGCGTGCATGCACATATGTGCGATTTTATAAACTTCCAACATACGCAGCGTCCTGTGTAAACGTTAAGAGAGATTGAAAGGGGAGCTGCACTGGGGCACTCCGGGGAGTTTCAGAAGAATGTGTGCAAAGTGCCACTTTGTAAGAGGTTTACACACTTACATTGGCAGACTTGTGCGGCGCTTTTACACCTGCTGTGAACCCCCGCGCGCCTTTTGCTTGCAAGTTTTGGGTGAGAGATCTGGGTGAGCGTCTGCAGGTCCAGGATGAAGTGCTGGAGGTCTAAGTGAGGTGGTGGAGGCATCGGCAGACTGGTGATTTCAGGAGCTGAGCACGTGCATACTTTATAAAGCATCTGCCTGCGCATCTAATTCAGGGTTGTTGCGCATGAATTGTTACAGTTACCGTGGACAGCTTTGAAAGTTGGGATCTTAGAGAGCAATGGGAGGGAATAAAGGGCAACATCTGTGTACTGTAACTTTGTATTTTTTTTTTTTAGTCTGCCCGCTTTGAGAGTGTAACTGTGCAATGCAATCAGGTTGAAATAAAGAAATAATAATAGAACTAATTCTGGGAGAGTCGCAGATGCAGGGGCAGTCATGGAAGAGGCTGGTTTGGATGTACTGGCAGTCACAGAGACATGGCACATGAAGAACCATGACTGAGATGGAGCTACACCAGGCTCTGATCCATTCAGGAAGTGCACGGTAGGGAGCAGGAGTGACACAATATACAAAGACCAGAACTGCAGGGCTTGCAAGGCAAGGAGAAGGTACTGTGCATTAATCTAGAAAGAGCTAATGGAGCACCCATTCATACTGGCGTGATCGCAGGCAGAAGAAATGGGCAGTGATTGCTACGAAAAGGGAAGTGCTAGTGCTAGGAGACTTCAATCTGTCGGATGTTGATTGGGACCTGCCAGCTGTAGTGCTATCTAGAAGCAGGGAGATCCTGGAGTGTCTGCAGGAAGCTGTTTTGGCAACTGCTAACAGAAGCGAGACACGAGGGGTGATGCTTACAAATGGAGAAAGTTTTCTGATGTCAGAGTGGGGGAATCACCTGGGATCCAGTCATCACTGGCTCCTGTGGCTCGGTCTTACAACACAGGCAGTGGTAGTTCATTCAGGACGCCAGGAAAACTCAATTTGTTAAGATGGAGGAGAATCTCAAGGAGTCATTAACTGGATGGGAAAAGTTAGGGAAGTAAAAGGGCAGTGGGCAAAACAAGAGATATTGTAAGGGCAGCAAAGCTTTCCATTAGGTTAAGAGGAAAAAGAGGTCACTATGATTTTCCAGAGAAGAATCTGAAAAGGGTAAGGTAAAAAAAGGTTAGTGCTCACTGGCAACCAATTGTTAGTCCTCATTTGTGAGTAAGAAGTATAAATAAATCAAGCATTACTCAGACTAGCTTTGCTTTTTACTGATCTAACATTTAGCAGGTCAAGGTGAGTAGAAGGGAATCCTCTACGAATCTCAGACACATCCGTTCAGCCTTACAAGAGAGGGGACAATATCTGGAAAAGCTAAAAGAAGCTGGGAAAGGAGTCAGGAATGCAGGAAAAACAGCAAATATGGTCACATGGGGAAGAGGGGGGGAAAGACCTTTTTAGATATATTAATCATAGGAGAAAGTGCGGAAATGGGATTGTAAGACACAAATGAATGGAGTCATATGTAGAGGCTGACAAGGAGAAAGAGGAATTCCGTGGCAAATAATGAGGAAGGGACTGCAGTTGGACCACAGAAAACTACCCAAATAGGAATAGAAATTGAATAAGACCTCAAACAACTTTCAGAAGGCTGTGTTTGCAAGGAACTGGCAAACTAAATGTAGATAAAATGGAATTTGGAGAGGTTCTGGCAGCAATACTGTCTGTCTGACCTTGAAATGTTTCTTTAGAGTCCGGAGTACTTGCAAAGGACTGGAGATGGGCCACTGGGCTTCCTCTTCACACAGGTAGAAGGGACTGCAGATTTCGTACTACAGCATGCAAACGGGAGCAGTATAGTACAGAGCTGGAGTGGGATCTAGAGGTGATCATATTTGGATAGAAAAGCAATGGTAAAAGCCATAAGAATGCTTGGCTGCGCAGGGAGAGGAGTAGCCAGCAGGAAAGGGGAGGTGATATTGATTATATATAAGTATTTGGTGAGATCTCATTTGGAGTAGTAGTGCACACAAATCTAGAGACCGCACCTTTAAAAGGACATAAAACTAATAGAGTTTGTCCAGAAGACAGCTACTAAAATGGTTAACAGTCTTCATTAGAAAGAAAATGGAGACAGACTTGGAGATCTAAGCATGTACAGCGTGAAGAAAAGGAGGGAAATGGGAGTTATGATCGAGACGCTTAAATACCTCCAAGAAATAAATGCACAGGAGATTGGCCTCTTTCAAAAGAAAGGAGGATCTGGAACAAGGGGTCATGGGATGAGGGAGAAAGGGAGTTGACTCGACAGTAATCGAAGGAAATATTTCTTAGCAGAAAGGTTGATGGATGCATGGAACAACCCCCCCCCCCCCCCCCCCCCCCCAGTGAAGGAGGTGAAAACAAAGACAGGATTAGGATTGAAGAAGGCATGGAATAAGCACGGAGGATCTCTGAGAGAGAGAGAGAGAGGATTGTAAAGCCGTATAGGAGATGTGGTTGGTATGGGTCTTTATTTGCTGTCATGTTCTATATTTCTATGAACACTTCGAGGCACCATGAGAAGGGAAAAGTAACATAAACAGCAGCATGAAGATATCAAGGCACCAGAAAAGAGACAAAAGCAGCACGTGAATACCCCAAGGCCTGAGTTAGGAACCCCTGGCATGTGGTATGGCTGCACAGGTATGACATGAGACTACTATAGCCGTCTGGAATTTGATCTGATTACATAAACAATGATATAAATATCAAAATTATTAGTATTAATAGTTGAAGTGCACACAAAATCGAGGGGGCAAAGAGGAATGAAGACCCCCCAAGGCTCCAAAAAAGGAGCAACAGTGGTTCATGAACACCCCAAGACATCAATGACAGTGGCATGAAACACCAAAGGCACCAGACATGGCACAAAGGGAACCAACAAGCGTGGCATGAAACGCCAAAGGCACCAAACGTGGCACAAAGGGAACCAACAAGAGTGGCATAAAGGGAACCAACAAGAGTGGCATGAAATGCCAAAGGCACCAAACGTGGCACAAAGGAAACCAACAAGAGTGGCATGAAACACCAAAGACACCAAACGTGGCACAAAGGGAACCAACAAGAGTGGCATGAAATGCCAAAGACACCAAACATGGCACAAAGGGAACCAACAAGAGTGGCATGAAATGCCAAAGACACTAAACGTGGCACAGAGGGAACCAACAAGAGTGGCATGAAACGCCAAAGGCACCAAACGTGGCACAAAGGAAATCAACAAGAGTGGCATGAAACGCCAAAGGCACCAAACGTGGCACAAAGGGAACCAACAAGAGTGACATAAAGGGAACCAACAAGAGTGGCATGAAATGCCAAAGACACTAAACGTGGCACAGAGGGAACCAACAAGAGTGGCATGAAACGCCAAAGACACCAAATGTGGCACAAAGAGAACCAACAAGAGTGGCATGAAATGCCAAAGACACTAAATGTGGCACAAAGGGAACCAACAAGAGTGGCAGTGTAGACCCAAAGCCACCAAAAGTGGCACAAAGGGAACCAACAAGAGTGGCAGTGTAGACCCAAAGGCACCAAACGTGGCACAACAAGAGTGGCAGTGTAGACCCAAAGGCACCAAACATGGCACAAAGGGAACCAACAATAGTAGCAGTGTAGACCCAAAGGAGCCAGAAGAGAGACAAAGGGAAGCAACACCCATAGGATGAAGAGCACAAGGCACTAAATCCAGGGCATGGATTCCTGTTGCGCAGTTTATAAAATATGAGCATAAATCTCTCCAGTCCTCTTACGTGCAGAAGTGCTGGACTGCAGATCGGTCTAAAAGTAGGAATCCATCATTGTGAGCCTGCTGGGAAGAGAGAAACACACCTACTGCACATCAGTGCAACTTTCCTTGAGCTTTGAAGGAAGAGGCAGGAGCCAAATCTAAACAAACATCAAGTTTTATTAAGAAATGGTCTGTCTGAGCAGGCATGACTGTCAGTCCTTGATACTAAGCAAATAAATCTTCATGCATGGAAGGATAAAATACAAGATCCAAGGAGTCTCCACTGCCCAGCTATATGATCTGGTTTGGCAAATTGGCAATTGCTTTTACTAATCCTAAAATTGTTTTCTCTTCTAAAGGATCTATGATTCCAGCCTGGTGGATGACATAACTATCTCTGATATGATTCTTAGTAATTCATACAATGAGGAGCCAGAGGATGAAGGTGTGCGATATGACCAATAAGGCAAAGTTAATTCCCCCTTCAGTTTCGCTAACAAGCTCTCTACCTGATTAGCTTACCTAACTCAAACAGTGTAGAAAAGTATAGAGTTATGAAAATAAATAGCAACCACCCAACCTTGCTCCCCTAACCTAGGCTGATGTACAATGTGATAATCTGGCAGAGGAAACTGTTAAAGAATAAGACCTGCATCACATAACCATCACGCAGAACCCATCAAGGTGCTCACCGGCAACCAAAGGTCAGTCCTCGTTTGGAGCACGATTGTGAGTATAAATCATTAATCAGACTGGCTTTGCTCTTTACTGATCTAACAAGGTGAAGAGAAATGAATCCTCTACGAATCTCAGACCTGTCTGTTCAGCCTTACACAAAATCACAGGTGAAAGTGACAAAGCCCTTCCCTTACTCCTACCCTTAAAGAGGTAAAAATCGATAAGGTGATCTGACTCCTCAACCAGGAAGTAGGCAGGCGCAGTCAACCAATGAGGTCGTTTCCCTCACTCTGAGGCTAGGAGATTTGGTCAGATTGCATTAATCTCAGTGCAGCTGAAGACAGGAAGAATGTAGAGAGAAAAGTACTGTAACCCAGTCCTCCCCCTCCACCCCCAGTATGTCTGCAGGACTCAACATGCCCATAGCATTCAAACATTTCTTTCCTGGGATTCACTTGACTAAGCAACTGTGTAGAAAACAAGCTTGTTTTCATCTTGCACTTTCTAAGAAACGTATTCAGGCTCTTGTTATAAAATCATTTAAAAAAGGGCTGGATAGGACTTCAAAAAAAGATGATCTAGTCCATCTCCTACCTCCAGGCAGTATCCTAATCTATCCATAGAAACACAAAAATGTGACGGCAGACTGTATGGACCAAGTGGTCTGCCCATTAGAAGATAAGAACATAAGAACATGCCATACTGGGTCAGACGAAGGGTCCATCAAGCCCAGCATCCTGTTTCCAACAGTGGCCAATCCAGGCCATAAGAACCTGGCAAGTACCCAAAAACTAAGTCTATTCCATGTTACCGTTGCTAGTAATAGCGGTGGTTATTATCTAAGTCAACTTAATTAATAGCAGGTAATGGACTTCTCCTCCAAGAACTTATCCAAACCTTTTTTAAACTCAACTACACTAACTGCACTAACCACATTCCCTGGCAACACATTCCAGATTTAATTGTGCATTGAGTGAAAAAGAACTTTCTCCGATTAGTTTTAAATGTGCCACATGCTAACTTCATGGAGTGCCCCCTAGTCCTTCTATTTTCTGAAAGAGTAAATAACAGAGTCACATCTATCCGTTCTAGACCTCTCATGATTTTAAACACCTCTATCATATCCCCCCTCAGCCGTCTCCTCTCCAAGCTGAAAAGTCCTAACCTCTTTAGTCTTTCCTCATAGGGGAGCTGTTCCATCCCCTTTATCATTTTGGTTGCCCTTCTCTGGACCTTCTCCATCGCAACTATATCTTTTTTGAGATGTGGGGACCAGAATTGTACACAGTATTCAAGGTGCGGTCTCACCATGGAGTGATACAGAGGTATTATGTCATTTTTCTGTTTTATTAACCATTCCCTTCCTAATAATTCCTAACAAGTTTTACAATTCCCATCACTCCCTCAAAGATCCCCTGTATTTATCTCATGCTTTCTTGAATTCACATACTGTTTTTGATTCAACCACCTCCACTGGAAGGCCATTCCATGCATCCACCACCCACTCTGTAAAGAAATACTTCCTAAGATTACTCTTGAGTCTACCTACTTTCAGCCTTATCTCAATACCCCTCATTCTACAGCCTCCTTTACATTGAAAAAGGTTCACCTCCTGTGCATGGAAACGTTTGAGATATTTGAATGACTCTATCGTATCTTCCCTAACTCACCTTTCCTCTACAGTGTACATGTGTAGATCTAAACCCAAGTGCTTTACAATGAAAACCACTGACCATTTTAGTAGCCTCCCTCTGGAACGACTCCATCCTGTTTATATCCCTTTGAAGGTTTGGTCTCCAAAACTGTACACAGTATCCAAGTGAGGTCTCACCAGGGACTTATACAGGGGTAATATCACCTCCCTTTTCCTGCTGCCCATTCCTCTCCCTATGCAGCCAGGCAGCTTTCTGGCTTTTACTGTCACTTTATCCTCCTGTTTGGCCACCGTAAGATCATCAGGTACAATCTCCCCAGGTCCTGCTCTTTTTTCATGCTTAAAAACAATTTCACTCTAAATACTGTACCTCTCCTTTGGGTTTTTGCAGCCTAAATGTATTACTCTGCTTTTTTTAGCATTAAATCTTACTGCCAGACCTGAGACCATTCCTCAAACTTCACTAAATTATGCCTCATATCTTCCACACATTACTGGCTGGCTGCCCTGTTGCAGATTTTGGTATCATTGGAAAAAAAGAAGCATTTCCCATCAAACCTTCTGTAATGTTGCTGACAAAAATGTTGAAAGAATCAATTCAAAGACTGATCCCTGCAGCCCACTGCTAGCAATGCCGCATCCTCAGAGTGAACTCCAGTTACCATCCTTTGTCGTCTCCCACTCAGCCACTTTCTAACCCAATCAGTCACTCTAGGTCCTGTACAAGGGCACACAATTTATTTATAAATCTCCTATGTAGACTGTGTCAAAGGCCTTACTGAAATCCAAGTGCACTACATCTAGCGCTCTCCCCTGATCCAACTCTCTGGTCACCCAATCCAAGAAAGTGATCAGATTTATCTCTAGTAAAGCCATGCTGCATGCTTAGTTCCAGAAACCGCACTGTCCTCGGATCTAGCAGCGAGTCCATTAGTTTGTTTACTACAGAGATCAGACTACCTGGCCTGTGGCTCCCAGCCTCCTCCTTACTTCCACTTTTATGAATAGGAACCACATCCAACCATCTCCAGTCCCCCAGAAGTACTCCCAGCGCTAAAGAAACATTGAAAAGATCAGGGGGCAGAGCTGCCAGAATGTCTTTAGGTTCCCTTAGTACCCTTGGATGCGCCCCATCTGGTCCCATCGCCTTATCTACTTTAAATTTAATTGGCGCCTCTCAAACACGCTTTTCTGAAAATCGACTGAGGTTTGCCTCACTTCCAATCTTATTTGTGTTTGGTTTTTGTGGTCTTTCTCCAGGACCTTCCACAGTGAACATCAAACAGAAATATTTGTTAAGCAATCCTGCTTTTTCCTCCTCAGCCTCTGCATATTCCTCCCCTTCACCTCCGTGTCTCACAATGACACTTTTGCACTTCCTTCTATCAATAACAGATCTAAAAAAAAAAAGTCATCTCCCCATTTTACCGTATTTGCTATTTTTCTTCCATTTGAATTTTTGCATTCCTGACTACTTTCCCAGCTTCTCTTAGCTTTTCCAGATACTGTCACCTGACTTCCTCTTTCTGTGGTCTCTTGTAGTTTATAAAAACTAAAGAGGAATTGGATTCAGACGACAACCAGCAAGGGTCCTGACTTTTACAGTCTGGGGTACTGATAAGCATGGGAGTAACCTGCCTGGAGCGGCATTTACTACCCTTAACCGCAGGCAAGGGATTACTACCCTCAATCAATAAGCTTTGATGCTTTTGATGCAAGTGCAACATCACTATCCACTCTGATGGCAGGGAGAAAAAAAGGGGAACTGGATTCAGACAACAACCAACAACAGGCCCTGGCTTTTACAGTCTCCGGTACTGATATGCAGACATTAAGGGAAAAAGCACAGGACTGCTTCTACGGCCAAATCCAAAAGCAAAGCGCGTCATGCAGCACTGTCTGAATTTTCAAGAAAACTCCTCAACCAGTTAAAATGTTGCTAGCATTAATTTTTTTATGAGTTTGACAGCTGCTTGGTTTTGATTGTAAATATTGCTACCCTTAACATAAGGCATGGGGGTAACTTGCACGCATAGCCGTGTGTATCCTCTAAAATCCTGGATCAGTGCACGCAAGGCTGCAGATTTTGGGCAGCCTGCGCGCGCTGAGCCGCGCAGCCTGCCTCCGTTCCCTCCAAGGCCGCTCCGAAATCGGAGCGGCCTCGGAGGGAACTTCCTTTCGCCCTCCCCTCCCCTTCCCCTCCCTTCCCCTACCTAACCCACCCTCCCGGTCCTATCTAAAACCCCTTTTACCTTTGTCCCTAGATTTACGCCTGCGAGAAGCAAACGTAAATCTACGCGCGTCAGCGGAATGCTGGCGTGCCATCTTCCGACCCGGGGGCTGGTCCGGAGGCCTGGACCACGCCCCCGGGCCGGCGCCACGCCCCCGGTCCCACCCCCAAAACGCCGCATCATCCGGTCCCGCCCCCGACACGCCCCCTTCGAAAAACCCCGGGACCTACGCGCGTCCCGGGGCTCTGCGCGCGCCGGCGGCCTATGCAAAATAGGCGCGCCGGCGCGCAAGGCCCTGCTCGCGTAAATCCGGGCGGATTTACGCGAGCAGGGCTTTTAAAATCCGCCCGAGTGGCAATTACTACTGCTAACAGTAACATGGGAGTAACCTGCACGGAGCAGCAGTGTTCAGAATCTGCTAGGGAGTTAGCAATCTGATGTGAACCTGCTAGGGAGTTAGCAGTCTCTGTGTAGTTGTGGGTGGGTCCTTGGTCCGGTGGCAGATGACCACGCCCCCGGGGGAAGATCCCGAGAGGGGGCTCAGAGTTAGGAGACAGACACACACTAGTTCTTTTATTAGGCAGTATACTGAACCACCAGAGGGGGCAGTAGTGAGCTGGAATGCCCGGCTGGGCTGTAGTCCCTCAGATACTGGAACAGCGATCCCTGGAGGCTGAGCTGTTGAGAAACTGTAGACAGTGAGTAGGCAGGGTATGCAGAGTTCATGTACCGAACCCGATGGTAACACTCACACAATGTCTCATAGAAGCCCAGGAGCTGGAAGGTATAGGCCCTCGAGGAGCGAGTACCTGGTTCCAGGGAAAGCTCTGAGAGAGCGATGGTAACTCACTGGTGTAGTAGGCAGCGATGACTTCCAGGCAGAAGAGAATACGGAGCAAGTCTGGGAACGAGGGCCCTCGAGGAGCGAGTACCGGTTCCAGACTGACCTGAAAAACAAAGGAGAGAGCGAGGCCCCCGAGGAGCGGGTACCCCTGGTTAGTCTGAGGAGGCAGAGTTGCTTAGAAAGACAAAGCGAGTCCGTTCTCAATCCTTGCTAACTCGATGTGTTAGCAAATACTGAGACCTTAAATATTCGTTGCGGGTGACGTCATCTTCGGGGGACGCCCCCGAGGTTCGCGCCATTGCCGGTACTTTAGTCGGGGCCGCGCCGTGCGCGCGCCCCTAGGCCTCCAGGAACATGGCGGATAGCAGCGTCGAGCCGGTCCGGGAACGCCCGAAGACTTGAGGCAGAAGAACGCCGCGGCAGCCAATCTTCCCGCAGTCAGAGAGTGAGGCGCCAGAGAGGTAAGGAGGGTGGAGAGAGGGCGTCGGGCACCAACAGACACAACAGGCAGTTACTTCCCTTAACAGAAACAAGAGGGTAACCTGCACGGAGTGGCAGTTACTACCCTTAACAGAAACAAGAGGGTAACCTGCACGGAGTGGCAGTTACTACCCTTAACAGAAACAAGAGGGTAACCTGCACGGAGTGGCAGTTACTACCCTTAACAGAAACAAGAGGGTAACCTGCACGGAGTGGCAGTTACTACCCTTAACAGAAACAAGAGGGTAACCTGCACGGAGTGGCAGTTACTACCATAAGAAGCTTGCTGGGCAGACTGGATGGACCATTTGGTCTTTTTCTACCGTCATTACTATGTTATTATATGAACGCGAACCTTTTCTTTCTTACTTTTTCAGCTACTTCTTTGGAAAACCATAGCAGCCTCATTTTTCTCTTTTCTTTATTTACTTTTCCATCTTTTATTTAATATTTCTTTTTATTTTTGCCCACGTGCTGTTGCAGGTGTGGAGTTGACGCATCCTGAAGGGAGGAGCCCTGCAGGTCCCCACCATCGGCAGGCAGAGCTGGCTGTGGCAGAGGCCCATCTGGAGCTTCACCAATATCAGCCCTCGTTCCCCTTAGATTGAGCTCTCAGGTGCCGGGACCGGCTGGACAGGTGCCGGCCTCTATGGAGGTGAAGATCCGTAGCTTAGAAGACGTTGCAGGCCAGCACGGAGAAGACAACGGAGTCAGGACAAGCAGTGACCAAGGCAGGTGGAAGACAAAGCAGGTTCAGGATCCAGCTATGGTCAATGGCAGGTGGAGTTCACTCCGTGTCATGGTTCAGGCAGTGGTCAATGGCAGGTGGAGGTCAAACAGCATCAAGATCCAATCCAGGGTCAAGCCAGAAGTCCGATCCGAGGTCAAAGCCAGAAGTCCAAGCCAACAAGATGAGGAACAAAGAGGAGGAAGAAGGATGAGGGACCATAGGAGCAAGATGAGACACTGAAGATAGACAAAGGGGAGGCTGACCACGAAGATGAGAACTAAGAACACAAACCAGACTGCAAGGAACCAGGAATGGGACACCAGAATTCAGGAACAGTACACAAAAGAATCAGGAACCCAGAAGCAGGAATCTTGAAACAAGAACCAGGAATGCAGAGCCAATTCACTTCTCCAACAAAGTCAACATATTGCCGAGGCATGGAGCTATTGCAGCAGAGGCCTTAAGTAGTCCCTAGACAATGATGTCATCCAAGGGTGCCACTGGTCTGTTCCCACCACTGGCCCTTTAAGAAGGGCACGGTTGGACACACACGTGCCTAGGAAGGGCCTGAACCAGATGCGGTGTTGGACGCAAGGTGAGTGCAGTGGCTGGCCGAGTAAGCAAGGGGGAGGCAGCGACGGCATCCGGCGAAGCGGCAGAAGCAAGGGGAATGCGGTGGTCTGCCGCATCCTTCTTTGTGGCCTTCTCCGATCTTTGGTGGCAGCAGTGCAGCCATGGATCTAGAGGTAAGAGCAGCAGTCCATAGGCTGGGCCCGCGGACCACTGATCACAACACTCATCTTCTACATCCCCTAGGTTTTCCCGTTCAGTTAATGACTCCTTGAGGTCCTCGCCCATTTTAAGAAAGTTCGTTTTTCTGAAACCTAGGATCTTCACCTTTGAACAAACCTTCAATTCCTGCTCTGTAATACTGAACCACACAATCCCGTGATCATTGGATTCCAGATGATCTTCCACTACAACTATGTTGCCATCCGGCTCCAGATTTTCAGGACAGGTTGATTCAGTCATAAGAACATAAGAACATGCCATACTGGGTCAGTCCAAGGGTCCATCAAGCCCAGTATCCTATTTCCAACAGTGGTCAATCCAGGCTATAAGAACCTGGCAAGTACCCAAAAACTAAATATATCCCATGCTACTGATGCCAGTAATAGCAGTAGCTATTCTCTAAGTCAACTTGATTAATAGAAGTTTATGGACTTCTCCTCCAAGAACTCATCCAAACGTTTTTTAAACCCAACTATAGTAACTTCCCTAACCACATCCTCCAGCAATGAATTCTAGAGGTTAATTGTTTTTTGAGTGAAAAAGAATTTTCTCCGATTAGTTTTAAATGTGCTACTTGCAAACTTCATTGAGTGCCCCCTAGTCCTTCTATTATCTGAAAGTGTAAATAACCGATTCACATCTACTCGTTCAAGACCTCTCATGATTTTAAAGACCTCTATCATATCCCCCCTCAGCCGTCTCTTCTCCAAGCTGAACAGCCCTAACCTCTTTAGCCTTTCCTTCCCCTTTATCTGCATGCTTGGAGGTTTTACCCCATTGCATGCTGTGACTTATTCTGATTTCCCTATTGCATTCCCTAAGAAAATCAAGACTATAAGTACCCTGATTGCAGGGGAGTAAAACCAGGACTGGATCAACCTGTTCTGAAACTCTGGAGCCAGTTGGCAACCCTAACTTGAACATCAGAGATGCTGTCCCCATTGGTGAGCACAGATCCAGTATCGTTCCCTCCAATATGGATTCTGTTACCAATTCATAGAAAAGTTCTCCCTACAAATAATCCAGGATCTCCTTGCTTCTAGGAGACACTGCAGCTAGGATGTCCCAATTAATACCCAGCAGATTGAAATCCCCTAACAATAGTGCCTCCCCTTTCATAGCAATTTTGTGAATATCCTCCATTAAATCTCTATCCATCTCCTCTGTCCATGATGATGGTCTGTATATTACACCAATATAAATAAATGTGTAAGATTCGTGGATCCTTGTTGCTGAGGTGAGGTTGACTTGCCTTCCCCATAGACCAGGGGTCGGGAACCTTTTTGGCTGAGAGAGCCATGAACGCCACATATTTTAAAATGTAATTCCGTGAGAGCCATACTAACTACAACCCCCCACCCTCCTGACTCCCCCAAGACCTACCAAATTAATTTACTACAACCCCCACCCTCCTGACCCCCCCCCCCAAGACCTGCCAAAAGTCCCTGGTGATCCAGCGGGGGTCCAGGGCTCAGACAAATCTTTAATAAAAAAGTAAAAATCTAACAAAACCCCCCACCCTCCTGACACCCCCCCCAAAGACCTCCAAAATTAATTTACTACAAACCCCCTCCTGACCCCCCCCCAAGACCTGCCAAAAGTCCCTGGTGGTCCAGCGGGGGTCCGGGAGCGATCTCCTGGACTTGGGCTGTCGGCTGCCAGTAGTCAAAATGGCGCCGACGGCCCTTTGCCCTCACTATGTCACTGGGGTCGACCAATGGCAGCGGTAGCAAAGGGCCGTCGGCGCCATTTTGACTACTGGCAGCCGACAGCCCAAGTCCAGGAGATCGCTCCCGGACCCCCGCTGGACCACCAGGGAATTTTGGCAGGTCTTGGGGGGGGTCAGGAGGGTGGGGGATTTTGTTAGATTTTTACTTTTTTATTAAAGATTTGTCTGCGAGCCAGATGCAGCCATCAAAAGAGCCATATCTGGCTCCCGAGCCATAGGTTCCTGACCCCTGCCATAGACCCTTATCAACAGCTGGTGGAGCTACGCAGGGAAGAGACGGGTCAGGAGCTTCACCTATACCAACCCCTTTCCCCTTGGGTTGAGCCCTTGGGATACGGGGGCTGGTAGGTCTTAAGAAAGAGTCTCTATGGTAGTGGCATAGGCAAAGGTCCAGGGCCAGGCTGGGGTCAAAGGCCAGAGGCTAGCTAGAAGGGTCAATGTCCAGGCAAGGGTCAAGGGCAGGCAGCAAACAAGAGTGGTCAAAGTCTGGGCTAGGGTCAGAGCCAGAATTCAGTCCGAGGGCAAGCTTAGGAGGCAGGAAGAAGGACTGACACAGCAGGGCCGGCAGGGAGGTAAGGATTGGATAGGAAAAGGCAAGCTGGGCTAGAGAGAAGAGGCAGGCACAGGATCAAGAATGCAGGAGTCAGGAAGCAGCAACTCGCACTGCACACAAGAGGCTGGGAGTCTGCGAAGGCCTTTTATATCCAGAGAGGGTGATGTCATCAGCAGATGCCGAAGCTGGGTTTCCCACCTCTGGTTCTTTAAGAAGTGACATGCACCAAGCACATGCACTTATGGAGACTGCCAGAAGGGACAAGAGCATGGCAAGGATGAGTGGATTTGGAAGGAGCTTCTGAGCATAGGCCTGCTTGTGCCGTGCGGCTTCGGGGGTGAGTGCCGTGGCTTGTGGGGCCTGCTCGTGAGCTGTGAAACATAACAAGATGTTCCATTCCTTCTTTCCAGATTAACCTACAGCGCCTCCTCCTTTTTACCTTGTAAGTCCTGCAATTCTGTTGCTTTAATACTAATTTTTATAAATAGTGCCGCGCCTCCTCACTTTCTTCTTATTGGTCCTTCCTGAATAGGCTGAAGTCTGGTATAACTATATCCCAGTCACGGTTTTCTTTGGACTATGTGTCCGTGACAGCCACTACATCAAAGCCAGCTTCTTCTATGATTGCCTCTAGATCCTGGACTTTATTTCCTATACTATGAGCATTAGTGTATGTAGATTTCCAGATGTTGCCTTTTTTCCCATTTTTATAAGAGTATTTTATGTTGTATTTATTTATTTATTTAACAACTTTTCTATACCGACATTCGTGGATACATCATATCGGTTTACATGGAACTGAGAGAAATACAGCGAAACAGTGGGGGTAGGAAGAACAGGAGGGGGGATTAACAAGGTAAGGGCATAGAGTGCGAATTGGTGCAACGCATGGAATTAACGTTAACAATAAATTATATATACAACAATAAAAGTAATAAAATATTTATAGCATGGAGATATGAGATCATGAATATATAAAATTATCTAATGTAGTGAGGATAATAATAAGCAAGGTTCTAACATAATTGTAATTGCCATTATGATGAAATTATAGCTAGCATAATGAAAATAGCATGGCGGAAAGAGTAGGGGGCTAGACGACCTATGTTGGGAATGCCTGCTTAAAGAGCCAGGTCTTCAGCTTTTTTCTAAATTTATACTGGCATGGTTCAGTGCAGAGTTCTATGGGAAGAACATTCCAACGGGAGGGTCCTGCAACTGAGAGAGCTCGCTCCCTCGTGGAGGTGAGGTGAGCGTTCTTGAGGGAGGGAGTGTGGAGGGAAGCTTTGTGTGATGTTCTAGTGGGGCGGTTGTGGAGGATGAAGCGCAGTGGCTCTTCGAGCCAGTTGGAGTTGTGATTGTATAATGTTTTGTGGATAATGGTAAGAGTTTTATAGAGGATCCGAGAAGGTATAGGGAGCCAATGAAGTTCTTTGGGGACAGGGATTATATGCTCTGATTTGCGGGTGTTAGTGAGGGATCTGGCTACCGCATTCTGTAGCATTTGAAGTGGTTTTATGGTGGCATACGGGAGACCCAGGAGAAGGGAGTTGCAATAATCAATTTTTGGGCAGATGGTCGCTTGAATGACTGTGCGGAGATCATGTGAGTGGAGTAGAGGTTTGAGTTTCTTCATAACATGAAGCTTAAAGAAACCTTCTTTGAGGACTGTGTTGATGTGTTTTTTGAAATTCAGGTGTTGGTCAATCATGACACCGAGGTCACATACAAACGGCTGAAAAGAGGACAAGTTGAGTGAGGGGTTGCTTGAGGGGGCTAGCCTAGGGTTCTGTGGGTTAGATATGATGAGCAGCTCTATTTTAGTAGTGTTAAGGGATAGGTGGAGGATCGTGAGGAGGGTGTTTATGGAGGCAAAGCATTTCTCCCAGAATTTTAAGGAGTTGGTAATGGATTCTTGTATAGGTATGAGTACTTGGACATCATCGGCATATATGAAGAACTTGAGGCCTAGGTCAGAGAGGAGATGGCAGAAGAGTAGCAGATAAATGTTGAAAAGAGTGGAGGAAAGTGAAGAGCCTTGTGGGACGCTTGGGAGAGGGGGATATGGGAGGATTCAGAATTTCCTATTTTTACAGTGTATCGTCTGTTGGTTAAGTAGGATTTGAACCAAAGGTGGGCTGAACCTGAGATACCTATTTCTGATAGACGAGAGAGGAGGAGGTTGTGGCTGATGGTGTCAAAAGCAGAGGAGATGTCAAGGAGGGCAAGGATATACTGATGGCCTTGATCTGTGCCTCTGAGGAGGGTGTCTGAGAGAGTGAGTAATAGCGTTTCAGTGTTGAAATGCTTACGAAAAACAAATTGGGACGGGTGAAGAATATTGTGGGTGTCAAGGTAATCTGTAAATTGGGCATTAACCACCTTTTCCATGATTTTAGCTATAAATGGCAGGTTAGAGATGGGACGGTAGTTGGAAGGGTCCTTGGGGTCAAGGATTGGTTTTTTGAGGAGGAGTTTGACCAGTGCATAGAGTGTCGGGGACTTTGCCAAAGGAGATGGAGTAGTTAATTATGTTTGCTAATGGTTTGGCGATGATATATGGAATGGACAGCAGTGCTTTAGTAGGGATAGTGTCAGATGGGTGGATTGCTGGTTTGATTTTTTTTAGAATAGATTAAATTTCCTTGGAGGAGGTGAGATCAAGGGAATCGAGGGTGGCGTTGGCGTTGGCAGTTTTTGGGAGTGGGTTTACCGGTGTGGGGGTGGGGGTGGTGGAGAAACGGCTAAGGATGTTTGCTATTTTGTTGTGAAAAAAGAGGGCGAGTTCTTCACTTTTACTTTTAGTATCCTCATCGGTGACGAGGTGGGGGACAGATTTGGCGAGGTTTGCGACGTAGGAAAATAGCGCTTTGGCATTCAATTTGTGTTCGTGTATTTTGTTGCAATAGTAGTCACGTTTGGTTTTAAGGGTTGAGAGTCTGTAGTTGTGGAGGGCGGATTTGTAAGTGGAAGTGTGCTGAGTGGTGGGGTCTTTGCGCCATGTTCTCTCTTTCAGTCTGAGTTCATTTTTCATTCTTTTTAGCTTGGCATATACCAAGGCTTTTCGGTTTTTTTGGACTTGGTGTAGGTCTTTGCTGGTAAGGGTCATATTTCATTGGCAATTTTGTTGGTAAGATTATTCCATTCGGTGAGTGCTGTATCAGGAGAGGAGAGATCTAGATCATTGAGAGAGTCAGCGAGGGTGGAAATTAGATCCTCTGAGGAGCAGGGTTTTCTGAAAATGATGGTGTTTGGTGTGTGATGTGTTGTGTGTAGTAGTGGAGTGTAAAGAGAGGAGTGCATGTATCAAAGAGTGATCTGACCCTGGTACTGGTGTACAGGAGGGTAGAGTAGGTGAATGCATGCACGAGTTAACAAAGATGAGATGGAGAGTGTGACCTGCTTTGTGAGTAGGGAATGTAATAAGTTGTCTGAAGCCGATGGCGAGGAGGGAGTTGAGGAATGATTCACAGGAGGAGGAGAGGGGGAGAGAATCTACATGGAGACTGAAATCTCCTAATATGATAGCGGGGATGTCTATATTGATGGAATCCGATATAAGTTCTATTAAGGGGGAAGGGTTATGTTCTAGTAGGCCGGGAGGTGCGTATAGGAGGCAGATTTGAAAATCTGGGGATTTGAATAAACCAATTTCAAATCTGGGTGGGATGTCAATTTGAAGCGGTCTCAGTTTGAGGTGTTTTTTAGCTGTTAAGAGGAAACCTCCTCCTTTTTTTTTTTTTTGGCCTTGGGATGGAGACTATGCCATATGAGTCAACAGGGAGCTGATTTAGTAAGACATTGTCCGAATCCTTGAGCCAGGATTCTGTGTCGGCACAAATATCAGGTTCGCAATCTAGGAATAGGTCATTAAGGATGGGGGGGGGGGGGGGTTTCTTAAGTGACTGAGCATTGAAGAGGGCTATGGATAATGTGGTTAGTCCTAGTAGCTGCGTCAGGGGGGGAATTAAGATAGGCAGTAGTGATTTGCGTGTGGTGGGGGGGGGGGTTGAAGTTGGGAACGGTGCGTCTGTGGGTGGGGTAATGAATGCGGGGGATGGTGTAGGTTATCATGCTCGGTACAGGAGGTGAAATGCAGGGTAAGGTAAAGAACAATTCAGGGGTGGCAGGGTAGAGCGGTATTGTCAGTGAGGAGCAGGAGCTGACCGGGTACAAAAGCTTACAGAGATGCACAGCAACGGAAGATGCAATAAGTGCCGTCTTTGCTAAGACTGGTGTATGCGTTGGTAGTCACAGAGCGTCTGCTAGAGGGGGAAATCAGCATATGGAGGAGGCCAGGGAGGCTTACTTACCTTAGTGTTTTGTTCATCCATCCCCGATGATCCAGGTTTAAAGCCCTTCTTAATAGGTTTGCCAGTCTATTTTTTAAGATGCTGCACCCCCTTCTTTGACAGGTGGACTCCATCTCTGCTCAGCAGTCTTTGAAACATCATCCCATGGTCCAGAAAGCCAAAATGCTCTCATTGATACCATCCCTGCAGCACACATCCAGGGACAACATGTCTGGTCAGCAGATGGATGCCTCCATGCTCCTCAGAAGTGAGTCACCGACCACCTAGGTGCAGTGGTTGTTGATCCTGCAGCTTTGGGGCTTGCATCGTCCTGGGATGGTTTTTCCTCCTCCATTTTCAGGGCTGCATACCAGTCCTTCAGCTTGAGGGGAAAACAGTGATGTGATGTGGTCTAGTAGCTGTAGTAATCTGGGTCCAGCTGGCATTTAGTGGTCCAGTTTCACCGTCCCTCTGCTTGAGTTTTCCATCTTTAATGCCTCAATAATCATTTCATCTATATAGTCCTCATTCTTCTGGATGCTTCTCAGTCTTGCCACCTCTAAGTTCTGCCATCTCTTTCCTGAGGAAATCAACCTGTAGACATCTTTCACACTGAACTGGATCAGGATCTCTGTCTGGACAGCAGCAGAAGTGGGGACAACTTTTGAGAAATAACAATTCCTGGCCATCCTTCAGCTCTTAGGAGCTTCTGCTACCTGTTGAAAGAAACGAGAGAGAGACCTACTTAAGTCCCTACTTTTTCTTCCACTGTCCTACAAGTAAAATTAGCTAGCCTGTGGAACTGAACTTCTACCTGCACACTCAGAATCCTTATTTATTATATTTATAGGCCGCTAACACCAAGGCCCACAGTGGCTTACAAGTAAACATACCCAGCGAAACATGAAACAAAGACGTAAAGATAAAATCTTAAAGCATGAAAACAATAAAACAATAAAAAGTCTAAAACCAGATAAAACTTAAACAACATCTTTAAAGATTTTAAATCTTACGCGCGCGGGGTACATTTGTGCGCACTACCCGGCACGCACAAATGCACACCCAATTTTATAACATGCGCACGCTGCCGCGCACATGTTATAAAATCCGGGGTCGGTGTGCACAAGGGGGTGCACACTTGTGCACCTTGCGCACGCCAAGCCCAAAGGGAGCCCCGATGGCTTTCCCCGTTCTCTCCGAGGTCGCTCCAAAATCGGAGCGGCCTTGGAGGGAACATTTCTTTCGGTCCCCCCCACCTTCCCCTCCCTTCCCCTATCTAACCCACCCCTAGCCCTACCTAAATTCCCTCCCCTACCTTATTTTATTTTTTACGCCTGCCTGTCGCAGGAGTATCTTGCGCGCACCATCTGGCTGCCCGTGTTTTTAAGAGTTTTTAAGAGAGATTTCAATTTATTTGGGTGCCTTACTGGTCTAAGTTCTCTAGGAAGTGAGTTCCAGAGAGCAGGGGCAGCAATGGAAAATGATGGAGGGAACATCCAGCAACGCTGTCTGGGATGATCTTAAAGCTGTGACAGGATTGTAGCCTTGTAGCATCGCGTTTGCCAGGGCAGTGAATCTGCTTGCTTGCTGCTTGGAAGTATGAATTCTCTGATCAGATTCTTTCACACCACAATATGTATTTATGAATCTATGAGGTGTGTAGTTTTCTGTAGCTCCTTCTGCTGAGGGTATACAAATAAAGCAGAGTAACGAGAAATTATTACCACAAAGATCAGATATGATGCTCCCAATCAAGCTCACAAGAAACCTACTTAATTTGTTCTACATGCAGATGACACAAAATCAGTGCATATTCCTACTGTAAAGCAGTGGTTTGTCTTAACTGATGACTCGTAATTTATACTAATCTATGATCTTAATCTCTTTACCTGTCTTCTCAATCTAATAAACTGACTCTTTCTTATGGAAGGCAGCTCAGTGGTCCTGGCCTGACAAATATAAAATGGGCCCCTGGTCAGCCAGAAACATGCTCACCCCTGTTTTTGATTGGCCTTTTCCACTGGGTACCGATTCAAAAAGAAAAACCAAACCCTCCTACCTTTATCCCAAGGCTTCTCGTGCATTTCCTGGCCAACAGACCATAATAGTTTTTGGTTGGCCCTGGCGCACGTTGAGTCTGTTTTGAATCTGGCTCCTCCCATGGGTGTTCCTTTATATCTGGGGTGATGGCCGCCCTTGACTCCCCTCCTGGAGGATGTCTCCCACCATCCCGCCCCTCTCTTTATTGTTGGATGCACTTTGTTGTTGCTATTGGCTTACAAGGCATTTGTCGCAGCGGGCAGGGTACCCGAGCAGTAAATTTAAACTTTGTATGATTTGGTCCGCTGAAAGTCCTGTTCAAGAGATCCCTGAAAACGGAAGTGGTTCCGAGTGACTAGAGAAGATCTATGGTGGTCCCGCTTCACAAGAGTGGTGGCAGAGAGGAGGCTGGAAACTACACCTCATTCATGGGAAAATGAACAGAGACTCTGCTGAAGGAAAGGATTGTGAACTATCTGCAATCTGGTATGTTGCTGGACCTGAGGCAGCAAGGATTCACCAGGGGAAGGTCCTATCAGACAAATCTGATTGATGTCTGGAGACCGTATCTGAAAAAGGATAGAGACAGGATGGAGGCAGCCCAGAGAAAGATGACCAGAATGGTGTGGGGTCTGTACCAGAAGACTTATGAGGAGAGACGAAAGGATCTGAACATGTACACCCTAGAAGAGAGAAGGTGTAGGGGAATATGGTACAGACCTTCAGATACCTGAATGGTTTTAATGATGCATGTTCCTCAAATCGTTTCCACAGGAAAGCAAACAGTAGAACTAGAGGTCATGATATGAAACTTCAGGAGGAGGACAACATAGAATCAATTTCAGGAAATGCCTGGAATGCCCTTCTGGAGGAAGTGGTGAAGATGAACAGTCAAAGAATTCAAAGGGGCATGAGACAAACACTGTAGATCCCTAAAGGTTAGAAGAAGAAAATGAAGAAAAGGGTACATGGGGGTAACTTCTGGCAGGACAGTTACTACCCTTAACAGAAGGTGAGGGATTACTACCCTTAACCAATAAGCCTTGATACTTTGATGCAATTACAACATTTCTCTCTGCTTCAACTGCAGGGGAAAAAAGGGAATTGGATTCAGACAATAACCGAGGGCCACAACCTTTACGGTCTGGAGAATTGATAAGCATGGGGATAACATGCACTGAGTGGCAGTTATTACCCTTAACATAAGGCATGGGATTGTTACCCTTAACCAATATGCCTTGATGTCTTTGATGCAACTGCAACATTGCAGAATTAGAAAAGGTACAGAGAAGGGCGACCAGAATGATAAAGGGGACGGAACAATTTCCCTATGAAGAAAGGCTAAAGAGGTTAGGACTCTTCAGCTTGGAGAAGAGGTGGCTGAGGGGAGATATGATAGAGGTCTATAAAATAATGCGTGAAATGGAATGAGTAAATGTTAATCAGTTGTTTACTCTTTCAAAAAGTACAAAGACTAGGGGGCACACAATGAAGATAATGGGTAATACATTTAAAACTAATAAGAGAAAATAATTTTTTTATTCAACGCATAATTAAGCTCTGGAATTCATTGCCAGAGGATGTGGTGAAAGCTATTAGTGCAGCTGGGTTTAAAAAATGTTTGGATAAGATCCTGGAGGAAAAGTCCATTAACCATTATTAAGGTAGAGTTGCAGAAATCCACTGCTTATTCTTGGGATAAGCAGCTTGGAATCTCTCTACACCTTGGGATCCTGCCAGGTACTTGTACATTGGCCACTGTTGGAAACAGGATACTGGGCTTGATGGGCCTTTGGTCTGAACCAGTATGGCAGGTCTTTTGCTGTTATGTTATGTTCTCTAGTCTTACTACTATTTGAAAGGATAAATAGCTTCTTTCAGCCCTTTCCTGATTGTACAAACCTCTATCATATTCCCTCTCATTCGTTTCTTTTCCAAGCTGTAGAGCTCTCACCAGTTTAGGCTTTCTTCATAAGAGATCTGTTTCATCCTCTTTATCATTTTTGATGCCCTTCTCTGTACCTTTTCTAGTTTCACTATATTTTTCTTGACATGGGACGGCCAGAAATGCACACAATACTCAAGGTGTGGTTGTACGATGCATCGAAACAGAGGCAATATGATATTCTCAGTTTTACTCTCCATTTCTCTCCAAATAATTCCCAACATTCTCTTTATTTTTTTCACCATCACTACATTCAGAGCTGAGGATTTCAACATATCGTCAACTATTTAATTTAATTTAATTTAATTTAAGATTTCTGTTCTGCTTTTTGTTGCTTGACAATCACTTCAGAGTGGATCCCAGTGTAGTTAACTGGATTTCAAACTATACAGCACAGGGAATGGTTAGGATGCTATATAAGCAGGACTCCAAGATCCTTTTCCCAAGTGGTGACTCCTAATGTGGAACCTAGAATTGTGACCTATATCTAGGATTATTTTTCACCATATTTTTGTCCACATTAAATTCCATCTGCTATTTAAGAATGCCCAGTCACCCAGACTGGCAAGATCCTTCTGTATTTCCTCAGTCTGCCAATGTTTCAACTACTTTGAATTATTTTGCGTTATCTGAAAATGTGATTACCTTGCTCATTGCTCCCTTTTCCAGATCATTATTAAATTTGTTAAGCTATATTGATTCCAGTACTGAGCCCTGGAACATTAATTCCACTATTTAACGTTTCCCATTGAGAACGTTACTGTTCATTTCTATTCTCTGTTTCCTGTCTTTTAGCTATGGTAGTTACCAGTCCTCAAATGATACCCATACAAAATGCCTTTTCTGTACTGGAAGGAAAGAAGAAACCCAATACACACAGAAACCCCATAACACTATCAAAGGTTTTTGTATTAGGAGACTTGGTCATCAGAGGCACTAATTTGGGAACTCATTTTGAGGTGAACACAATAGTTAAATGCCTTCCAGGATCCTCATCGGGTAGAGAATGTGAACTAGACAGTCAATGCAATTAAAGAAAGAAAGTAAGGACTCTAAAATCTATATCATCCATATGGGAACCAACGACCATACTAGAACAGCATCCAAACAGTAGAGAGAGATTTCCAGACTATGGGGAAGCAGATTGGACACTTGGTGAAGACTGTTGCCATTTCAGAAGAGTTTCCTGTTCATGGAAAGGGAAAGGAAAGACTAAGCCATATAGATAGCTCCAATATATGGCTCAAAACCTGGTATAAAGAAGATTTTGGATATACTGGGAGCCGGAGCCGGGCATGAAACAGTAAAAGGCTTTAAAATAAAGATGGCAGGAGAAAGGATTCTAAGTCACATGTCATAAGACATTTAAACAAGAGGAAGGGGGAAGTCAGAAGGAAGTTGGAATGTCAACCCTCAACAAATACAGAAAGCGGGGTGAAGAAAAGAATAAACGTCAGCTCAACAGTCCACTTTTAAACAAAAGAACAGAAAACGTGACCAAGAAGAGCAGCAAACCAAGTGAGAAAACCTGGAAAGCTTTGAGCAACAAATGCTCGTAATCTGAGCAATCAAATTCCAGATCTGTCGGCCTTAATGGTGGAGGCGGACTTGATATTGTTGCTATTATGGAAGCATGGCTCATGAATGGGATACAGCCATACCGGACTGCAACCCACTCAGAAAGGATAGAGAGGACAGAAATGGGGGAGGAGTAGCTCTTTATGTCAACAATAATATGAAGGGGGAGTGAGGGAAAAGAAAGAATCGCTGTGGGCTGTCTTAAAAAACAAGATATGGGCACTTCCGTTTACATCAGTGCGGTCTACAGGCCTCAGGATCAGACTGAAGAACTTGCCAGAGATCTGGCTGAAGACATCCAAAAGGGGGGAAGGAAAGGAGAAGTCTTGCTTGTTGGAGAGAGATTATGGATGCCCTACAAGGGACTCTGCTCAATCAAATGGTTATGGAATGATGAGGGGAGGAGCGATACTGGATCTGGTGCTCACAAATGGAGAGAATATCTCTAATGTCCCCATCAGATGGTGAGGTTTGATATAACAGCCAAGAGGGAGGGAAGTCACACGAAGCTCAAAGTCCTGGATTTCAAAAATATGGGCTTTGGTAAAATGGCAGTGTATCTCAAAGAGGAGTTAGAAGGCTGGGAGGAGATCAGTAAGTGGAACAATAGAGCGAGAAATTAAAAAGCAAGAAACCTTTATGTAAATAAAAGAAAAGGAAACCAATCTGGTTCTTCAAGGAGGCGGCTGAGAAAATAAAGGCAAAAAGAACTCAAAAAAATGAAGACAGATAAGAAAAACCTGGTTGAATGAGGTGAAGGAAACGAGGAGAGAAATCAGAAAACCTGGCGAAGGTGAAGAAAACAAGGAGAGAAAATCAGAAAACTTTGACGAAGGTGAAGGAAACGAGGAGAGAAATCAGAAAACCTGGTGAAGGTGTGTTAGGAGCTGCTATCTGTTGGGAGTATCAATCAGATAGGAGTTAGCAATCTGTTGTATTTAGGAGAGTTGTGGGTGGATCCTTGGACCAGTGGCAGATGACCACGCCCCCGGGGGAAGATCCCGAGAGGGACCACCGGTCAGGCTCAGAGTTAGGAGACAGACACACACTAGATCTTTTATTAGACAGTATACTGAACCACCAGACGGGGCAGTAGTGAGCTGAAGTGCCCGGCTGGGCTGAAGTTCCCTCAGATACTGGAACAGCGATGCCTGGAGGCTGAGCTGTAGAGAAACTGAATATAGTGAGGAGGCAGGGTATGCAGAGTTCATGTACCAAACTTGATGGTAACACTCACACAATGTCTCATAGAAGCCCAGGAGCTGGAATGTATAGGCCCTCGAGAGCAAGTACCTGGTACCAGGGAAAGCTCTGAGAGAGCTAGATGGTAACTCACTGATGTAGTAGGCAAGTGATGACTTCCAGGCAGAAGAGAATACGGAGCAAGTCTGGGAACGAGGGCCCTCGAGGAGCGAGTACCTGGTTCCAGGGAAAGCTCTGAGAGAGCGATGGTAACTCACTGGTGTAGTTGGCAGTGATGACTTCCAGGCAGAAGAGAATACGGAGCAAGTCTGGGAACGAGGGCCCTCGAGGAGCGAGTACCTGGTTCCAGGGAAAGCTCTGAGAGAGAGATGGTAACTCACTGGTGTAGTTGGCGAGTGATGACTTCCAGGCAGAAGAGAATAAGGAGCAAGTCTGGGATCGAGGGCCCTCGAGGAGCGAGTACCGGTTCCAGGGAAAGCTCTGAGGAGAGCGATGGTAACTCACTGGTGTAGTTGGCAGTGATGACTTCCAGGCAGAAGAGAATACGGAGCAAGTCTGGGGAACGAGGGCCCTCGAGGAGCGAGTACCTGGTTCCAGGGGAAAGCTCTGAGAGAGCGATGGTAACTCACTGGTGTAGTTGGCAGTGATGACTTCCAGGCAGAAGAGAATACGGAGCAAGTCTGGGAACGAGGGCCCTCGAGGAGCGACGTACCTGGTTCCAGGCTGTCACCTGAAAAACAAAGGAGAGAGCGAGGCCCCCGAGGGAGCAGGTACCCCTGGTAAGTCCGAGGAGGCAGAGTAGCTTAGGTAGAGTAACCCGAACCCATTAGCGAGTCCGTTCCATTCCTTGCTAACTCGATCTGTTAGCAAATTCTAAGACCTTATATATCCGTCCGCGGGTGACGTCATCTTCGGGGGACGCCCCTGAGGTTCGCGCATCGCCGGTACTTCAGTCGGGGACCGCGCCGCGCGTGCGCCCCTAGGCCTCCAAGAAACATGGCGGGTTGCAGCGTCGAGCCAGTCCAGGGATGCCGGAGGACTTCGGCAGAAGGACGCCGTGGCAACCAATCTTCCCGCGGGCGAAGAGGGAGTCACCAAAGAGGAAAGGAGGGCAGAGGAGAGATGAGAGGGCGTCGGGAACCGATGGACACAGCAAGGTGAAGGAAACGAGGAAAGAAATCAGAAAACCTGGCGAAGGTGAAGGAAACGAGGAGGAGAAATCAGAAAAACCTGGTGAGGTGAAGGAAACGAGGAAAGAAATCAGGATAATGAAATTTCGAGTGGAAGAAGAGATCACCAAAGTGGTAAAGCATTTCTCAGATCTATCAGAGAGAGAGGATGGCCAGAGGTGGCATTGTAACACTGAAAGGAGTCAAGGTGTGGACAAAGGGAAAGAAATAGTAGAAAGATTAAACAAATACTTCAGTTTGGTTTCCACTAAGGAAGACAATGTAGAAAGACTGATGCTGGTGACAAGATTCCAGATGAGAGTGGGGTAGATGCATCCTCATTACAGAAGAGAATGTTTGGGTGGCACTAGGAAAAGTGGACAAGGCCGTGGGGCCGGACAAGATACATCCCAGGATACTGAGGGAGCTCAGAGAGGTGCTGGCGGGTCTGCTGAAGGACCTGTTCACCAAATCCCTGGAAACGGGAGTGGTGCCGAGTGAGTGATGGAGAAGAGCGGGTGGTGGTCCCGCTTCACAAGAGTGGGAGCAGAGAGGGAGGCTGAAACTACAGGCCGGTTAGCCTCACCTCGGTGGTGGGAAAAGTAATGGAGACTCTGCTGAAGGAAGGATAATGAGATATTATGAATCAAGATTATTTTTATTTTTGTTGCAAGACTACTGTAGATACAAATGAATTCTTTTCTTGTCTCTTATGCCGCATCAGCAAGCCTGACAACGTGCCTCAATTATTTCTAACAGAGGCCGTTCGGACTTTTCTATCAGTTGCGGTCTAAAGAGTGTTAGCAATGTCCAAACAGTATATAGCTCAACGGTGATGTCACTTCTGTATTATTTCTGGCTCAGCAACCGCTGAGCTTTCAACTCCAACTCTGTTTTAATCCAGCTCAATCCAAATTTTAAGCTCACAAAACTAGCTCAACATTTGAGCTTAAAATTTGGGTTGAGCCGGATTAAAACAGAGTTGGAGTTGGAAGCTCTACAGTTCTCTTGCAACAAAGCTAAAAATAATCTTGATTCATAGTATCTCTACAATAAGCCGTGAGTGGCTTCTTTTTTGAAATAAACACATATTATGATTTCCTTTTTTTCATATTAGATTGTAAGGTAAAAAATCTATTTGGGCTCTTTTTTGTTTGCATTTACTTGGGTTTCAGCCACACTTTTGATAACCGTCCCACATAGGAGGTTCATGAATAAAATGAGAGGCCCGGGAGCAGGTCCCAAGGTGGTGGACTGGATTATGACAGACATTAGCGAATAGTGGCAAATGGAACGTGTCCTGAAGGAAAAAGAGTGATAGGTCAGATTCCTCAAGGATCATTTCTGAGGCCGGTTCTGTTCAATGTTTTTGTGAGTGCATAATGAAAAAATTAGAAGAAAAAGTTTTTGTCTTTTTGCAGATCCCATTCAGATCTGCAACAGAGTGGAGACACCTAAGAAAGCTCGAGGAGTGGTCGAAAGTTTGGCAACTGGGACTGAAGGTCAAGAAGTGCAGAGTCGTGTATTTGGGGTACAGAAATTCCAAAGTGTTGGGTTTGAGGCATGGCTGTGGACTCTTAGCTGCAGTGTTGATGACTCCTCCCACGGGGAGGGGCCTCGTGGGGAACCACAGCGATAGGCTAAACTCAGAGAGCAGACACTTGAGAGAGAAAGCTTTATTGTACTGCTGTAGATAGATGATACTTGCACAGGAACAGTTGGCACAGAAGTCCAGCAATGTGCCAATAAGCTCAGACAGTCTCAGATGGGGAAGTCTCACCCAGATGTGCTAGATTGGTAGTGTTCCGCAGAGCGGGATAAGCCCAACCTGGTGGGTGGAAATGGAGAGCTGGTTCATAGAGGTACTCACTGAAGAGTAGTGCAGGAATCCTCCTGGTAGATGATAAAGGTGGGACCCGAGGTCCGTGGTGCAGGATACCCTGAGCTGGATAGGCCCTCGAGGAGCAAGTACCTAGGAGCGCAGATAATCCTGAAATGAGAAGCGAGACCCCCGGGGAGCGGTTGTCTGTGTTAGTAGAAGAAACCCCGAATGGTAGTTGGAAGCAAGAGGCCCCCGAGGAGCGGGTGCCCAGAGCTTCTTCAGGAGCGAGATACCCCGGAGGGTAGCGAGGAATCTAAGTGTGCAGCTTAGAAGCGGTCGGAGTAGATAAACTGAAGTCCTTGCTAACTCGTTCGGTAGGAGCGGAGCGGAGGCTTAAATACCCAGAGGTATTGACGTCATGTGGTGGGGACGCCCCCGAGGTTCCCGCTATGACATGTAGATAAGCGTAGGCAGTGTGCACGCATGTGCTCTAGGAGGCTATGGGAAGGAGCATGGTGGATGGGGACGCCCATGCTGTGTTGAAGATGCACTCGGCACTGGAGGCAGCCATCTTACCCATGGAGGAGGAGAAAGGTAACAAAGAAGTGAGGCAGAGCGGTCGCAGCCGTCTGCGACCAACGGACGCAACACAAAGGAGTTGTATGTGATGGGGAGCGAAAGACCAGCAGGGAACCTGAAGCATTGAAAACAGAAGGAAAGAAGAGGCCTTAGATCACACTCCTGGGCATCAGGGATTGGTTGGAGCTCATCTATAAGGGGTTGCTGAAAGGCAGGAGGCTGTTCACAGCAAACCTGAAGGCTGACTCCACCTCTTAACTACTGAACTGCCTAATTTGAATTTGTGATCTTCTCTTCCATTCAAGCTTGCTTCAAAGTGCAACTTTTTCTTGACTCCACTTCCTGGCCTGCCAACTCCTACTCCTGCTGGATTTCTGAACTGTTCTTGGCCTGTCCTAGGCCCCACCTGAGTGCCAATACCCGGCACTCAAACCTGCCCTGAACCTGTATTTGAAGGGTAGGAACCTGACAACAGATTAACAGTAGCAAGTCTGCAATTGTATATTTGAACTTTGGGATGAATGCCATCAGGTCTCAATGATTTCCTACTATTTAATTTGGAAGTTTGCTCTACATCTGCTAAAACCTCTGCACTCCACCATGTTGAATGCAACAGAGCTTGGCCGCATAGTGCAAGCAATGGTACTTCCAACTTTGGGCTACTGCAATGCTTTGCTTCTGGGTTTACACCAGAATGCTTTACAAGTCCTTCAGACATTACAGAACTCTGCAGCAGGACTTTTCTCGGGTCTGACTAGAAGGGCTCACATTTCTCCAGTTCTTTGCGAGCTTCAATGGCTACCAGTTAATGAACGTATCAAGTTTAAGGTGGCCCTGCTTATTCATAAAATGCAAAAGATATGACTCATTACCCTGGATTAACCAGCAGCTACACATCTATAATCCGATTCGGGTGCTTTGTTCAGCTCAAAAGGGCTTGTTGGATATATCCTCGATTCAACAGGTGCAGCTTGTTGAATCGAGAGAGTATTCTTTGTCACCAGCCCCATGCTATGGAACTCATTATCTCTGGCTTTACAAATGATTGAGTGTACGCAGGTTTTTATAAAGATGCTAAAGATGTATTTTTCAACTGGTATTTGATGTATAGAGACAGTTTAATTAATCTTACATAACAACAGTCTAGTCAGTAACCCGATGTCTGGGAGTTTGTTCAGTCAGCTTTGCACAAGAACAACATGTTATGTCTGTCTGTATTATTACTGTTTTATTCTGTGCTTTTACGTTTTGTGTTTGTTAGTCCTGTAAGCCACCTAGGGCTGTGATGAATAGGTGGCGTAGGAATCTCTGAAATAAATAAGTAATAATTAAACTCACAGTCTTTTGCTCCGTTACAGTAATGGCGGTGGTGTGGGTGTCACGCCAAACATTCTTTGCAGTGAAGGCTGAAATAAAGAACTCATTTTCAGCTATAGTCTTATCCTCTAACGGGAACAGAATGTCTCTCGTTTGGGCTGCGCTAGCACAAACATAGTGGTCCTTTTTAAATAGCTTTGCTGCAGCAGCTTAGAGGTGTAAGAGTACAGGAATCAGTTGCTACTGCTCATGGACCGACTGAGATCAGACATGGTCACAGCACCTTCTTTCCACCGACCCTTGATCTACCTGACCTTGGTGGATCTTCTTGCCAGCCCCAGTAAGTATCCAGGTATTTTTTCCTTATCGTTATGTATATGTGAAGGTGTGCCGCGGTGGTGTAGGTGACCAGTAATAGTGGATCTATAGTTTGCTGCGATCCTGTCTAGGCCATGATCTAACTGGTCATTTCTCTTAGATGTTTTCCAAACTGACCCTTGGGCCAGGGTCAAAGTGAAACACCCGTCCTCCTAGCTTCCAGCCCATGGAGGTAACAGGTGTACCAGGAGCCAGGAGGTCAACTATGGACTATCCTCAAAGGTCACCCTATGATCATTTGCTTTTGCATGTGTCACTGTTCAGAATGGTGACTGTTGTCTTTGTTTATAAGTGTAACTTTCACATGGGGTGTCTGGCACTACTAGAACCAAGCAGAGGAGGAACTAATGACTTCAGGAGAAAAGGAGACTGCCACCCCTACCGAAGATGTAGCAAGGAACCCTCCAGTTCCCACATGAGGTTCCCATCCTGAAAAAGAGCAACAAAAAGAAAGAAACTGTAATTTTATTGTTTTTCATTCAGAAATTTCAGTGAAAGTTTCACTTTTGTGGTATCAAGTTTTTGGGAATGGTTGCGGGTGAGCCCGATTGGCGGGTGCGAGTGCTGGAGTATGAATTCATGCGTACTGTGTGAGCACAGGTAATATATGTGAGAGGCGGCTTCTGAAAATTGCTAAAATATATCTGCCGTTGAATTGTCAATAGGTTTTACCTGTGCTACGTGCACGCAGTCTTTTGAAAATTGCAACGATAATATGCACGGATTCAGAAATTATTTTCCAGGCCCAGAAAAAAGCCTTATTTTATTTATTTAATAGGCATAAGAAGAAATTCTTCAAGAGCATGCTAAGATTTATGCTAAATAATTTATAAGCCATTAAGGGGTTATTTTCTTTTTAGCAGTAAACGTGCTAATTAACTTTCCCCCCTCCCCCCTTCCCTGCTCTTCTTTCACTTGAATAATGCCGTGGATTTTTGTGCATTATCGTCAGATATTCTCGGGCGCACACGAGCTTTCTTCTGAGCTCCTTTGCTGGCATAACAGAAACGTTTGCGGTCTGTCCGAGAGTCCAGCACCAGGGTCCCTGAATCCGGACGTGCACCCCGTTCAAAGCCTTGCTCCAAATACGGAGAAGAGAAAGAAATGGACTTGCCCCAAGCTGGAAAGAGGGGAAACGTCCTCCTTCTGTGGAGAGCCCTAGAGAGACCCTGCTGCAAATAAATGAGACCTTCTAGGGAACCCCAAAGAATGCGCATACAGGGCAGATGCCAGATCTGCAGATTTATCTCGTGCATATTCATTGTGGAAGTCCTGAAAATCCGACTGACTGTGGGGGTTCCCTGGGCTGGATCTGCTCCATCCGCTGGTAAAAATCAGAGTAAGCTCTATTTCCTCAGGCTACTGCAGAGTGACAGCAGAAGACAAAGCTAGGTCAGTGTTCTGCCCAGCAGGGAAGGCCTCAGACTGCAGAACGGGCATTAGCTGAATTTTCTGATGGCATCGGAGTGGGAATACGTTTCCTCTGTGCAGTGGCTGTGCATGTGGCATGAGTCATTTCTGAAAGCCACTGCGAGGATAGGCACAGATGGTCCGGAGGTGACTTACCCTATGTTCTTTTGATACTGATGTAACGATTGTAGGTAAGATGCTGAAGGAGCCGCGTGGTAATCCTGCTAAAGAAGTGTGCGAATGGCGTAACAAGCTCAAGACAAGAAAAAAGTCAGGACTGCACAGCTCAGAGTTTCTTTTATTCTTTTAAGGACTCCGAATCATGGCCGCCGAGATTCTCTTTCAGCGTATAATGGGCAGAAAATATATTTAAGAAGGGGGAGGGGAGGAGATAAATGAGGACTGTGGAGGAGTAATTATGCACAGCTCCGATTAGGGAGGGATCCCTCTCCTGCTCCCGGCTCAAGGAAAATCTCCAACTAATGAGCTACGGCTTATCCAAGCCTGGGTCCAGACACATTACAATTAATTCCTTAAAAGTGGATGGCGGTTAAATCAAGAAAGAGAAAGGGGAGCCAGGTCACAGGAGGAGCCGGAAAGCTAGCCGGCAGCCGCACATGACAAATGTGTCCTTCAGAGAGCATTCGTCAGCTGAAGCCAGGTCTCAAAACCTCCTGCCATAAACGGTAAATCACCCAAAGGGTCACTTCCTGCAGACCAGTGATGGAAAGGCTTGGAGCTTCCTCTTCATCCCTGGTTTATCCTGTGAGTATCTCAGAAACTCTGAAGGGCTTCAAGGGGGCGCAGAGTCCAGAAGAAAGACTGAGTTAGCACAAGTTCATCCGCTCTTCGGTATCTTACCCTGTGTCCAATGTACGCGCGCGAGCTCCTCACCACCATAGAGAAGAGGTGGGCAGAAATGGCAAAGATCTGGGACTGGGTTCTCAAGCTCTGCCCCCTTCTCCGGGGATCTTTAGGCAAAAACAAAGATGATTTCTGGGAGCTGGCGACCTTGCATTGGCTCCACTTGACTGGAGATACCCGGAGAAGGGGGCAGAGTTTTAGAGCCTGGCACAGATCATGATCGTTTTTGCCCATTTCTTTTTCCAATAGTAAAAAGCCTACTACAACCCTCACCTCAACAGAATCACACCTCTCAATCTAAACTAGCTTCAAATGACTCTGCCTCTTTCTTTGAGAACAAAATCAAGGAACTCCATCGGCAAACTCATAAAACCTCGCAGATGGAGAAAAAGAGCTCAACTCCTCCAAGTTCATTAAAGGAACGAGTCTCATTACCCCAATCAATGAAGAGGGTCTCAACAAATCTCTGCCCACCCCACACCCAACTGCGTGCACCCTTGACCCTTCCTCATCCACCTTAGTGAAACTGGCAAGCATCCAAAATTGTAAACTCCTTCTTAACAGACACCACACAACTGAACACAACCCATGAGAAAGCCATATCCATCGCCAGCCCCATACTATGGAACTCAATACCAATTGAAATAAGTACTCAACCAAACATTAAAACTTTCAAAAAAGAGCTGAAAACCTGGCTGTTCACCAGAGCCTACTCAAACTCATTCAATCAACCAGTCTACCAAGGACCCTCGCAACCCAACACCAAGAAGAAGGTCACACCCCTCGATCAACTAAATAACTTCTACCATATGAAAACCTAAGATAATGTGCAACTGACCTCTCATAATACACATTACACCCTCCTAAGTATACCTTGAATTTTTAAACCCTTGCTGTTACTGACCCAACTGGATAAATCATCCAACCTCTACACATCCCTTCCCTCCTCACCTATTAGCCCCATTCCTATTTGTAACAACAGTTTGGATGTAATAACTTTGCTGAATGTAATAATTATGAGATGTAATAACTTTGCTGAATGTAATAATTCTTATATGCAATCAATTAATACTCAAATCTTCAACACGCACCCGCTCCCAACAACAATCATCATCACCCGACCTCCTCTGCGGGCAGGAGCCCGCTCACCAAGATCGTGATGGTGAGCCGTGCTGAGGAGGCGAGCAACCTGGAGACGAATGGAGGAGAGAGGAGCAAATAAAAAAACAAAATAGAACGAATCAACAAAAAGAAGGGGCGGAAACCTCGCGGTAAGTAAACCACACCCTGTGAAAGGCACCAGGCCTATCAGAGGGCAGATTGAATCCCTTTAAATTTTAGCGAGTCCTGGCAGAGTCCCTCTTCAACACGCACCCGCTCCCAACAACAATCAGCATCACCTGACCTCCTCTGCCGGGGCTGGTGCGGCCCAGACCTCCTCTGCAGGGCTGGTGTGGCCCAGGCCTATCAGAGGGCAGATTGAATCTCTTTAAATTTTAGCGAGTCCCGGCGGTGTCATGCGCCGGGCGTCGCACGTCCGAAGGAGCGTGACCTAAGGGGCCTGCCCCTTAGTGCGCCCCTTTGTGAGACCCAGGTACCAAAATAAACGTTACTCGGAATATACAACCATTGCCTACTCTACGCCAACATTACATAGAATTTCACCTTAAGTTTTTCAACCTCCAGACTATAACATTAACTCAAACTCCTTCCTAACACATCTGTAACCACCCAGCACTCATCCTCATCTAAGCAACCAGCATCCAACACCCATCCTCATCTCAGCAACCAGCATCCAGCACCCATCCTCATCGCAACAACCAGCATCCAGCACCCATCCTCATCTCAGCAACCAGCATCCAACACCCATCCTCATCACACCACAACCAGCATCCAGCACCCATCCTCATCTCAGCAACCAGCATCCAGCACCCATCCTCATCTCAGCAACCAACATCCAGCACGCATCCTCACATCGACATGCAACCTCCAACACTCATCCTCCAACACTCATCATCACTTCGGCAAACATCATTAAGCTCTCATATTGATCACTCTTTCAAGCTTCCTGCTCTCATTCAGCATCTGCCTGCAAAACCCTAAAACATCAACGAAAATCACCAACTCCAAAGATGGCTACCCTGACTAACACGCCTCATCAAAAAAGACACAGATACTTAATAAACATCCCAATAATGAAAAATTTCAAAAACATACTATGTCTCACCTTCCTTCTCATCAACGCTCAATCCTTAACCAAAAAATATATGCTAATATCCGACATACTTCAAGAAAAAAACCCCGATTTTATCGCCATAACAGAAACTTGGTTCAAAAATACTGATCAAGTCTTAACGAACCAACTAGACAACTGCGCATACGACACATTTTCAATCCCTCGCAAGAATCGTAGAGGAGGAGGACTACTCCTTATTATAAAAAAACAATTCTCAATGAAGGTGATTCCTCACAAGATACAAAAACAATATGAAATAGCCCTCTTTGATTCACAAAGTCTACAAATATGTCTCGTATACTGCCTGCCCAAACTCCTAGACAACGACATTTCTCCACTCCTAGAATTCCTGATAACAAACATTAGTATGAAAAAACCTACTATCATTCTTGGCGTCTTCAATCTCCACACCGACACCAGTCCCAGATCACAAAATTGTCAAACCCTACTCCACATGCTAACTAGTCTAAATTACAACCTCCAAGTAAACAACCCCACACATACACTGGACCTGATCTTCGCTAATCAATATTTCTCAGATTCATCTATTTCATTCAGACCAGTCCCCTGGTCTGATCACTACATCCTACAATGCAATACACAAGCAAAAATCAAAATCAACGACTTGACAAAAACAAACGAACCTCAACGATCCTTCAAATACCGTCCGTCTTTTCAAACCGAACTCCTGCAACAAGAACTTGGAAAACAACTAGCCAACCTAGACCTCTCAAACATAAATAACGCGATCCAATCATGGTTCCAAATCACAGAAAACACAGAAAGTAATATAAACCCAGAGAAATTTAAACAGCTGAAGAACCACAGAGAACAACGAAACAAATGGTTCAACGCTCAACTAAGAGGCATGAAATCTAACCTCAGGAAAATTGAAAAAGAATGGATAAAAGATAGATGTCCCATGAAATCACAAAGATACCGCACCCAACTGGCCGCCTACAAAAAAATGATACTGAACACCAAACGTGACTACTACAGCCAAAAAATCAAAAGCTCCACCAATAACTCCAAATCCCTATTCAACATAGTAAATAATCTCATTTCTGAAAACATCGGCTCCAACACAACCGAAGCCAAACATTTAAGCCATGACTAGCTTCATTTTTCAAGAACAAAATAACCAAAATAACTGTTGCCTTCAAAAACCCCTCGATCAAAGAATACAAAATCAACATAATGAATTTTGCACCTTGGTTGTATTTCAAACCTATCTCCACAACAGATACCGAAAGAATGCTAAGAAAAATAAACCCAGCTCACCATGACCTTGACACCATCCCTACTAAAGAACTTAAAGAAATTGCTCATTCCATTGCCCCTACAGTAGCAGCAATCATCAATAAATCTCTTGAAGAAGGTGAGCTACCAATCAAGCTAAAAACCGCATCAATCAAACTAATACTAAAAAGAAAGAACCTGAATCCAGACGACCTGAACAACTACCGTCCTATATCAAATCTACCCCTTCTTGCAAAAATGACAGAGAAAGCGGTCCTGAAACAACTCAATGAACACCTTGACAACTACAAAATACTTCATCCCACTCAACACGGCTTCAGGAAAAACCACAGTACCGAAACTCTACTGCTCAACCTATCAAACAATATACTCAGAGGATTTGATAACAAAATAGGACATCTACTAATCCTCCTCGACCTCTCCGCAGCATTTGATACAGTCGATCACAAAAGGCTAATATCAAGCCTAGCAAACATTGGGCTCACTGGTAAAACTCTGGATTGGTTCACTTCTTTCCTAAAAGACAGATTCTTCAAGGTCTCCATCAACAACAACTCATCTGAAGCAATCCCTCTTGAAACAGGAGTACCACAAGGATCTGCTCTCTCGGCCACACTCTTCAATATTTATCTACTCCCCCTATGTCAACTCCTATCAAGCCTAGGATTAACTTTCTATATGTATGCCGATGACATACAACTCCTCATTCCAATCTCTACCACAATCGAAGATGCACTGATACTAGCAGCATCTTACCTTGATTCAATTAGAAATTTGCTAAACCACCTAAAACTTTGTCTAAACATGAGCAAGACCGAATACATTCTAATAGAAAGAAAAAACGCAGGATCAAAGACCACACCATCCCTTCAAATAGATGATATCTATTATAATATATAATAGAATATATTATATATATATATATATATATATATATATATATATATATATAAATATATAATATATATAATATATATTATAATATAGAATATATAATAGAATACAAAACCCTGACGATCATCCACGACGCAGTACACAATACAGATAACTCCGCAGTCAGTAAAATGTTCCACCCCCACAAACCTCAACAGAACACCAGAACTTCTGACAAACGACTTCTCGAAATACCCACATATCCCATGGCAAAGCTTACGAACACCAGAAATAGAGCTCTCTCCATAGCTGGGCCAAAACTCTGGAATGCCCTACCATGCTACCTCACCAATATCATCGATAATAAATCATTCAAAAAAGAACTGAAAACCTGGATCTTCAGCCAGACTTTCAATGATGATTTAAGCAAATTACAATTGTGATGCCTTAAGCCTCCACCTCCTTCTCCCCTCTTCTCTTTTCCGCAGATATTTACCCCTTCCTCCTCCCACTGCTTCCCCCTCTATCCCCCCGACCCCTACCTCCCACCCATTCCCCCCCCCCTTCTTTCCTTCATTTCCCACTCATACTTTCTTGTATTTGGAGCATGAGTTTGTATATACCTTCCTCGTTTTTCGTTTCTATATTCATTTTCGTTATTTGGCTTAAACTATTTTAGTTATTTCCTGTTACAACCTGCTCCATGACCTGTTATATGCATATACTTTTGTTTC
Source organism: Rhinatrema bivittatum (assembly GCF_901001135.1). Classification (NCBI taxonomy): domain Eukaryota; kingdom Metazoa; phylum Chordata; class Amphibia; order Gymnophiona; family Rhinatrematidae; genus Rhinatrema; species Rhinatrema bivittatum. The sequence continues at coordinate 75,122 of NW_021821240.1, forward strand.
ACTACTTGTTCTATGTATCATTGTTTCGTTTCAATGTAAACCGGGGTGAAGGCATGCGCTAAACCTCGGTATATAAAAGCTTCAAATAAATAAATAAATAAATCTCCATACAACTTAAAGAAAATGTAAAAGACCTGGGGATTTGGATTGACAGTGAACTAAACTACAAAAAGCACATCTCCACAAAAACTAAAGAAGGATTCCATAAACTCCAAATACTTAAGCGCCTAAAACCAATGCTACACCACCAAGAATTCAGGACAGTCCTACAATCTCTGATCTTCACCAGCCTTGACTATTGCAACTCACTCCTGATAGGTCTGCCTAAAGTAGCCTTAAAACCTCTACAACTACTACAGAATGCTGCAGCTAGGGAACTTACGGGCAAGAAGAAATCAGACCACATCACCCCCGTACTCAAGAGCCTACACTGGCTTCCGGTTGAAAAAAGAATTGAATTCAAGATCTTAACAATTCTTCATAATGCAATATACAAGGCAGATAACACAGCCCTTGACAATATCATACAGATACACAGAACACAACGTACGACCAGAACAGCAAGTAAATTAAATCTTGCAATACCATCACTCCCATTAGCTAAGTTATCCACAACAAGAAATCGAGCCATATCTATCGCCGGTCCAAATTTATGGAACTCACTACCAGAAAACCTGAGCTCACAAAGTAACATTAAATCTTTTAAAAAAAGAGCTCAAAACATGGATATTCAGTCAGACATTCAAGGATGGTATCGGTTAAGTTCAAGGATCATATCGAATATATCTAACACTGATACTTAACATTACCTCTCTTGGTTTACAATATCACCCCTAAAACTATGACTCCAGACATTTTAAACAAGTCTACTCGATAAAACTTGACTTTCCCAAAGTTACCTGTGCCTTTTACCTGGTTGACCCAATTGACAAACCCTGTTAAAATGTGTGGCAGTCCCAGTTGCGGCAGCCGCGACTGGGCCCTTACCTCCTTGGCTCCGGTCCGTCTCTGAGGGTCTGCGGCCTGTTTCGCGGCATCCCCGCGGGGGGGCCGCCGCCGAGAAGCCCTGCCTGGATGCCTTCTCCCCAGGCGCGTGCGCGCAGTCCGCACTTATGAAGGCCGTTTCCCGCCACTGGAAGCTCCGCCCCATCGATGACGTCAGACGCCGCGGCCTATGTAAGGCCGCTGCGGAGCCCAGGACTTTGCCTTGCAACGGGGTTCCTTGCGGTTCTCAGTTGCTCCGTGCCCCGGAGTGCGCTATTGTGTTGGCGACTCCGTTCCTGCCTGAGACTTGTGTTCTCTCCGTGCTCAAGTCTTGCTTTTGTCTGGCTTGCTTGCAGTAACCTGTTCTGTTTCAGTTCCAGCTTGGTTCCAGTTCCAGTAGCCAGTCCTGCTTCAGTTCCTGTCTGGTTCCAGTAGCCAGTCCTGCTCCAGTTCCTGTCTGGTTCCAGTAGCCAGTCCTGCTTCAGTTCCTGTCTGGTTCCAGTGGCCAGTCCTGCTTCAGCTCCTGTCTGGTTCCAGTAGCCAGTCCTGCTTCAGTTCCTGTCTGGTTCCAGTGGCCAGTCCTGTTTCAGCTCCTGTCTGGTTCCAGTGGCCAGTCCTGCTTCAGCTCCTGTCTGGTTCCAGTAGCCAGTTCTGCTCCAGTTCCTGTCTGGTTCCAGTGGCCAGTCCTGTTTCAGCTCCTGTCTGGTTCCAGTAGCCAGTCCTGCTCCAGTTCCTGTCTGGTTCCAGTAGCCAGTCCTGCTTCAGTTCCTGTCTGGTTCCAGTGGCCAGTCCTGCTTCAGCTCCTGTCTGGTTCCAGTAGCCAGTCCTGCTTCAGTTCCTGTCTGGTTCCAGTAGCCAGTCCTGCTTCAGTTCCTGTCTGGTTCCAGTAGCCAGTCCTGCTTCAGCTCCTGTCTGGTTCCAGTGGCCAGTCCTGCTTCAGCTCCTGTCTGGTTCCAGTAGCCAGTCCTGCTTCAGTTCCTGTCTGGTTCCAGTGGCCAGTCCTGCTTCAGCTCCTGTCTGGTTCCAGTAGCCAGTCCTGCTTCAGTTCCTGTCTGGTTCCAGTAGCCAGTCCTGCTTCAGTTCCTGTCTGGTTCCAGTAGCCAGTTCTGCTCCAGTTCCTGCTTGCTTCAGTCCTAGCCTGCTTCAGTTCCTGCCTGTCACCAGAGCCCTGCCTGCCTGCTTCAGCTCCAGCTTCAGTGATCGCCTAAGTCCCAGCGGCCGGGCTCCTACGGGCTCCTCCCCGGGGAGTACCGGCTTCCAGGGTGAATCACCTAAGTCCCAGTGGCCGGGCTCCTATGGACTCCTCCCGGGGGAGTACTGGCTTCCAGGGTGAACCTCACCTTCTGCTCCTGCCTGTTATCCGTCTCCAGACTTGTCACTCTCCAGAGACTATAGTACACCTCTCCCCAGTCTCTCACAGGTCGGCCAAAGGGTCCACTAAACACTTCACTCACAACAAAAATGTTACGATTAATTGTAATAAGTTTTTATCTGACTCAGTTATTGTTAAATGCTTACTGTCAAATGTAATTGGTTGTTATTTATGTAAACCGGGGTGAAGGCATCTAGCCATACCTCGGTATAAAAAAACCTTTAAATAAATACATAAATAAATCCCAAAACTGCAACCCAACTGCATGACAATTTGCTAGGATGATGTTTTTTCTAACCTTGTTTCACGATTCTGTAAACCGTTCTGATGGCAAAACCGAATGACGGCGTACAAAACACGTTAAATAAATAAATAAATCTGTAAAGAGCTGCACTTCAGCCATTACCAAACAAAAACCACCCTGGGTCTTGGGGGGGGAGGGGTCAGGAGGGTGGGGGATTGTATTAAATTAATTTTGGAGGTCTTGGGGGGCATCAGGAGGGTGGGGGGTTTTGTTAAGATTTTTACTTTTTTATTAAAGATTTGTCTGCGAGCCAGATGCAGCCATCAAAAGAGCCACATCTGGCTCGCGAGCCATAGGTTCCCTACCCCTGGCTTAAATAGTCCTCTTGCTCAAACATATGCTCATTGGCTCACTCGTTCTCTCTCGCTCACAAACATGCTCTGGTAACCACAACAAGCCCAGCTGTATTATGCAGTGCAATAATGGAAAAAGAGAAACAATCACAACTCACAAAACATCAAGCAATAAAACCAAGAGATATAAGACATCATTCATAATGTTAAAACCATGAAAAGAATGAATATATCAAAGCAGCTGACAAACATAGGGGGCCCAATTTTCAAAGTTCATTCAGCGCTACTTAGCCGGATAAGTAGGGTTTATGTGGTTAAGTACCTGCCGCTGAATATGCGCTTACATTTAGTGGCTCCTGCTTGGCCACATAAGTCCCTTATTTGCAACTAATAAGTTTACCAGCTGTGTTAGACAGTTATAACTGATACAGCTAAATACAAATATATGTGCGTATATTCAGCGACAAGGCCGTGCTGCTGAACATACCGTCTATGTCCACATTCGAAGGATCATTTGGTTCTGTTGGTTCTGGTCTACTCTTTATTCTAAATAAAGATCCTGTAACTCTCGTGTTGTCAGAGATGAAGTTTCCATTCCTTCTCCTTGTTTTTGTAAAGCGAGGAAAGCTTGATGAAGGAGAGTAGTCACTTGTGGAAGGGGTGCTGGAATCATAGATGGTTCATTTTTTGAGGATTTATTTCAGGAACCATAATCGGAGGTTCGTGATTTTTATTTAAATGCAGCTGTGCTGTGCTGGGTCCTCCTCGAGTGGCTTTCAAAATGGCCTCCGCTCCAGTTTCAGCGGCTGAGTTTGAAGCCTCGACTGACCCAGGGCATATTGTAGAGCCTGGCCTGCTCTCAGTTGCCCCAGTTTACTGGGTTGAGCTGTTTTAGAGACTTCCTCTGCTTCTTCATCGCCGGAGAGGGGCAGTGTGTGGCCTGTGCCATTTGCTGTTGCTGACATCTGCTACAGTGGCTTCACTCTGACCCGAGAGTTTTGGAAAAAGCTTAAATCCTTTCAATTCAGATCTCCTCTTGTCTAATTTCTGAAAATTTGTGGCTTCATATTTTTATAGGTTCCCCTCTTGGCTTACCTTGCAACAGTCAAGGTTCTCTCTCTTTTCTTTTTTTGAAACATATGTAACACCATCTTGCTTTGAAGACCCTATGCAGGGGGTCATACAGTCCCAGGGCCACACTCACTGTCCAAGACCTCTCACATAATTGAACTGATGAGTCGCCGTCCGGCCCACTATAAGAGGAGACCAGGAGACACATGCCATCCAGGGACTCACTGTTGCACCCGTCGGTCGCAGACAGCTGCGACCTCTCATGCTCACCTCTTTTTTTCCCTGCATCGTCAATCATTGGGAGAATGGCGGCCTCTGCCAACCAACGCCAACTTCCCCGGCGTCCCTGGGACAGCATGGGAGCTGCCGACTGCCATCTTGCTTCTGGCATCACCTAGGTGCGTGTGCATGCGCATGGCCTCCTTATGAATACATCATGGCGGGAACCTTGGGGGCGTCCCATCCCGATGACGTCAACACTGCTAGTGTACTTATACTGACTGGCCCATTGCTAAGACGAGTTAGCAAGGAGTTCTCTTGCTTGTTAAATCCTCTCTAACTTGGATCTTCTGTTCCAGACTCTCCTCCTGGCATACGGATGCTCTGAGTACCCGCTCCTCGGGGGCTCTTCCACATCTTAGAATGTATTCGGTCTTGCTCATGTTTAGACAAAGTTTTAGGTGGTTTAGCAAATTTCTAATTGAATCAAGGTAAGAGCCCCTCGGGGGCTCTTCCACATCTTGGCTACCTGCTCCTCGGAGGGCCTCCTGCCTGGGACTTCCTGACCTGCACCTCGGGTATCTCTGCTTGGACTTCCTTGTGTGAGTACATTCTCCAACTTCTTTCAACTTACTGAAGATTCCACGGCATACCCTGTTCCCGGGCTGCTACCGTTCTTCAGTCTGTCTACGCTACTCTATCTGTGCCTCAGGATACGTCTCCATCTATACGAGGTCTACGGCCTGGTTCCTGTATCTCCAACCTCTGCATCTATAGTACAGCTTCCTCGGCATACCCCGCGCTGCGGGCCACTACCGGACCCTTGTATCTACATCATCATTCTAACCACTGTATTTGCTCATAGACTGTGTTTATTACATTTCCCCCTCCTAGGGTTATGTACCATATTCTCTTCTTAATAAAATCTCTCTCACAGCTGTGTCCTATGTCGCTGAGACTATGCCCACCGACGGTGAGGCCCACGGGGCTCCTCCCTATGGGCAGAGACACTTCTCAACTCAGCCCGGGATTCACCAATTCATCAAAATCATAACACCTGCCAGATGACTCCCTGGAGCTTGATACTATGGCTGAATGGTCTAAGCACTGCTTGCAAAACTGCAGCATGGTCTCTGGTGCTTTTCCTAAAACATTGCTGCATGAGGGTAACGATGGTGAAATGGCGGTGAGCACTGGCAACACTCATGGCTACATTCCTTTCCCACGAGTTGCAGTTTTTTATTTAACGAGTTTTATATACCGTCATTCGGAAACGTTAAAATAACGCCATCATAACGGTTTAAAAAACAAGGTTATAGGGATAAAGGGGTTGACAAGGGGTGTAAAAACATAACATGTTATTAGGCTTAGTAGTAAACAAATTCATGCTTAAGATCAAAACGAGTTCATTCTTATTTTAGAAAAGTATAGTTGTGCTGATATTCATTTAATCATGAGGTTGTAATGGAGGGCGGTGATGATTAGTTGATTCTTGGGGTGGTTTGATATGCTTTGTTGAACAACCAGGTTTTTATTTAGTTCTGGCTGATCACTGTTCGATTGCCCTGCCTGGATGAGCAGAAACTTGACGACCCCTCATCGGATGAGCAACCTCCTCTCTCTTCTCTGCTAGCAGCTTGGATAAGGGACAGCCTCTGGGTCCCGCCTCACGGCCTAGCTGCAATCAGCGGACGATACAGAGCAGGCCTCCCTTGAAGCGGCTCTCTCTCTTTGGCCTCCCGCAATGCCCGCTCAATGGCATCAAATTGATCAACCTGCAAGGTATTGTCAATTTGGTGCAGTATCATAATGGCAACATGCACTACCTCCTCTCCTACTGCTATGTTAGGCTGCTCTGTGGGGCTGGGCACAGGGGTCTGTGGTAGCTCAAAGACCCTCTCACTGTTGGCGAATGGGCTCGGCTGGGTTGCAGTGGCTTCACTTAACTGTACAGTCCGGTTCCATTCCTGGCTATGGGCCCCACTACTCTCTTGACTGGTGGCTGATTCGCTCTGGGAGTCCAACCCCGAGTGGCTCCCCACCCTCACTCAGGTTAAGGCACTCACCAATGTCATTTTGGTGATCAACAGCAAGGCCTCTCTGGCACTAGCATCCGCTTCCAGGAACATGGGTGCTGCACATTTGCAACACTGGAGGGCCACTGGCTGCGGTCACTGGACTGTGTGGGTGTTCGATGTGCTCCACCACACTCATGATGGCGCATCCCACCAGGATCAACTGCTCTTGGCCCCAGTAGCAGAAATAGCATCCTCCTCTAGTACAGGTGCCACTAGATTAGACCTCCATGGACCTGGGTGGGATACTACTCGGAGCAGCCCCGCTCATTAGGCTGCTGGTTGATTCTCCCATGTTCAGTGCCCGCCCCTCTTCTGGGCGCGACGGCAGACTGCTGTTTCCCACTGGGAATAATGGAAGCTCAGACATCTCACAACTCTGGTTAGTTAGAACCTTCTCAACGCAGTTACTCTGAACCGAACGCCCTCTCTTCGATACCTCAGTCTCCCTCTCGGCTCCAGGGCTCTGCGCCCACTCTTTTACAGCATCTGCCCATGCTAATATAACTCCTCCCTTCACGAGAGCTGCTGCGGGACGCCAGGCTGGCTGCTGGGTGATGATGCTGAAGTCCGCATCACAGTCCTGTGCACAACCTCCTTCTTGCTGTGGTTTTGTCATGCTTTCCCTCTCCAAGCCATCCCTTGGCGGGAATGTCGCCATTTTGGTCCATCTTTGTGTTTTCCTTTTTCCTAACATTGCTGAAGCCTCCCAAAAGTTGAAAAATAGATTTGCTATCTTCACAATCTTCTTCCATCACCCTGTTCAGGTGCCATCTGTAACCCCCTTCTTGGCTTGAGCTCCCTAATGCAGAGGGCTCACACAGTCCCAGGGCCACACTATCCCCGCCCCCTCACTCTTCTCACATCTCTGCAGTAGTTAAGCACCCGGGGAAGCTGGGATCCCATCGGTGGCTCATCACAGTCGCTCACTCTTGCAGGAGGTAACAGATCAGGCAGCAGGCTGGGAGTAGTATTCAAAAGAAAAAATGGTTTACTGCAGCATTAAAAAATAATATCCAATCAAGAAGGGCAAAAATCATCATCGGGAACAAAAAAAAAATGCTAATCCCCAGTATTACAGTCCCTTTATCATCTCCAAACTTGAATCAGTGTTAAAGGCCAAATCCCTTACTAGCGATAGGAATGAAAAACTCTTTTCTCCAAAACTAAGCAGGGAGATGGGTACAACATATAAAACTTTCAAAACAGTTCTTAATCCTGGGGCAGCACCCAGGCAGAGGATGAGGCAGTTCCCTGGATCCTGATGACTCTGCTTGAAGTGGGCACAATATTCAGTCACCTCAGATGGGAGCTGGGCAGAAAATCAGCCCAATTCTCTTAAAGCCAAAAATCCTTGTCTTCTTCCATAAGACCGAATCCTCTAGGTCTGTGCTTGAATAATCCCTAGTGGTGCAGGCTGTGGGGCCTACAGGGATCCACCAGAAAAGCTCCACTTCCCCTCAGACAGAACTGAACTCCAATCAAAACACCTCCAACCATACTTTGAGCACGATCAGCCCAGGTTATATAGAGGAGCACTGGCCAATCCCAAAAAGAGCGTAAGAGGAACTAAAAATGCAAAAATCTCCTAGCAGATAGAAACAGGGAAAACTGTGTGTGTAAGGATGCAAAACCACCCTTACACGTAGATTACAGAAAGGTTGAAATAAAATATTGACCGAGGGATAGTAAATGTCCCAGAGGATCCTCTGCCTTCTTTTTTTAATTTTATTTTTATTGCTTTTTATTCAATTACAAAGATAACTTTGCTCAGAAAACGGAAACAAAATTTTTTCCTTAACATTAATACTTGCAAGAAATTAGCATTCAATTACTTAGACCACAATCTTATTTCAGAAAAAGGGGAGGGGGGGGGGAGCCCGAAAGACTATAACGAATTTAAATCATAAAACCTGCAGCCCCATCACAACTTCTTCCGTCAGCTTGAGGCAGAGAATGCCGGCTTCATCCATTCTGCCCTTCACATACGTCACAGGATAAAAATAAATCAATCAATAAATAAGCCTGTGCTCTGCCTCCGTCAGCTGGAAGAGGGATTTAACCCAACCGTTCTGGTCTGGTGTAGCAGAAAGAAAAGGAAACCAAGTTTAAAATCCACACCTATCACTAAATGCTAAAAACCCACATCTGACGGGGGGGGGGGGAGAGATGTTTGCTGGTTGCTCGTTCTAGCTGAGGGCTAGGCCCATTTTTGTGCCCATGCCATCTGATTCGATTTGGGTGTGCTGAAGGCCAGGTTTCTGCAACCAATAGGGGAGTCAGTAACCCTAAGGCTGGGGACACTCGAACAAGGCCCTGAGGACGGAGGATCGTTAGTGCAGAGGGACCTGATTACCTGGCAAAAAATGCAAAAGAATGAAGAAGAAGACCACTAGCGAAGGCGCCGATGGGCCTGAGAACCCCTGATTTTATTAGCTTTGTTTTGCATTCTTGTATCGTATTATTTTATATTGTAAATATTATGATTGATGCTTTTTATTACTGTCAATTGCTCTGATATATTTTTATAGGAAAAAGCAGTCTATTGAGTTTTTAAATAAAAACAGACTTTACCAGATCTCGGCGGTGGGAAGAGCTGACCCCCGGAAATACTGTCCAGCTCCTCTGAAATCTGCGTTTGTTTTCTTTTCAGTAAAAGCAACAAGCTGAGCCTTCCTTCTCCCAAGCCGGCCGCAGCTCTGGAGGCATGAGCGCAATAATCGGTCGCATTAACCAAAGCAATCTCTTCGAAATCAGCAGGAAACCTGCCGTTCAGACGGGGAAAAGTGCAGTGCGGCCATGTTTCATTGCCCATTGGTTTGTACTGAGCTATTTGTAGGGTTTAAACTTCACCTGTGCGGGAAGAACAGGCCTGAATCCCTGCTGAGGTTCAGGCCCACCTCCTCCCGTCTCTAAATGCACTTAAAGACAGTTTTAGGAGGTTTTCAGACGAGTGCAATTCTTTTCACTATGCAAGGGCGTCCATTTCAAATCTTTTCTGTGCTCAACACCAAGGAGAGAGAAATCAAATCATTTAATTTTTTTTTTTAATGACCTTGTTATGCATTAGGTGACTGAAAAGGGTTGGGGGTTTAATATTCCAGAGCAGGTTGATCACCCCCTCCCCCCTGCTTTGCTTTGTCATTGTAAGCGACAGATCCTCAGAATTTAAAACAGAACAGAAATCCCAGTTTGGTATTCATCTTCCAAAAAATGCCTTGAACAAAGGCGAAGGTCCCAGAAATCGCAAGGGCCCTGCCTGATAAAACCAAAAAATGCAGGTGGGAGTGATGGAGAGAGAGGCTTCTGAAATCACAGCAGAGCAGTAAGTGATGGCTATGGAAGGTCTGTGAGTGCCTGCCAATGATCAAAGCCGGGTTAGAAAGGTGACCACTGACCAGCCCTCCCCAAAAGGCAACACTAGGTGGCCACTTTGCAGCTAACAAAATATAATTACCCGGGATAACTCTCAATATTCAAGTTATAATTGATGTGCTGCTCATGGAACCCTAAAGCATATAGTTAAGAAATCTCTGAAGGGAGCATGATACTTAACGAGTCTGATTGCATCCTCGCTTACAGACATTGTTTTCATTTCAGAGACTTTGAAATACAAGTGATCTGTTTCCAGTGCTTTCTCCTACATGCCGCTAATGAATTACTGTAGCTGCGGGTGGATATGAGTTTCCGGATCAGGGAGGTGACGTCTGAAGCGGTGGCTGCCACCCTGAGTCGGAGTCCGCTCCTTGCGGTCTCCTGATTCACATGTCTTTGGCATCCTCCTCGCTCCTGCCTGCTTCAAACAAATTATATCTAAAAGGCTGCACTCCAAGAGATTAAATAAATAGCACCTATGCCGGCCAATATAACCACATGGATGGTTATTACTCTTTTGTGAACATGGATGGCATGCTAATTGCAGCCCTTATCCTGAAGAAGCTGTTGTTCAAAAGAGCAATTAAAGAAATTAATTTTAAGAGCCCCTTGTGAGGTCATAGTTTCAATTAAATCCTGAAAGCCGGGGATGCCAGCTCCTTTTGCATGGATAAAAGACGTGCTCCCTGCATACTGTTTAAATGGAGAAAAGATGTTCAGTGGGTAAAATAAAGTCACTTTTGCGGCTCTGGGTGGATGTTATTTAGTTGCCTGGCTCTCTGAAGCTTGCTAGAAGAATCTACTCTGCAGCCACACGGGTTTCAGTCGCCACGGCCAGGTACGTTACCGTGTTACTGACGTAGCTGGACTTTGCATTACGCCATTTGGGAAGGTAATCAAACACGGCTGTCCGGGGCTTATTTTTATGGCCTCACATCTCATGTGAGACGAGAAGCCCACTCTTCTTCCTCTTCCCCTTCCCTCCCCTGTACATTGTAAAACTTGCTATGGTGCAAAGGTAACGTAAAGCCAAGGGTGTGCGGACTGAGACCCCCCCCTCTCTGACCTTCCGCCACTCTAAGAAGCTGAGCCCAAACCAACACCGGTCCTCCTCCCCCTCGCCTCCCGTGCTACCCCTCAGTCCTGCTCCATCCCAGGGAGGTTCCTCTCTTTCTTTTCCCCTGCTTGGCCTTGCCAGCCCCTCACCACTATGCTTCGTGCTTGTCCCCAGAGCTTTTAAACTCCCTCCTGAGTTTAGTTAACCCTACACGTGCCGGGGGCTGCCCCAGGCATCTACCACCCTCTCACATTCTTGGGTTTCCTCCCTGCAACGTTGCATCATGGCCCCTTCTTGAATTCCACCTTCTGTGCAATTAAGGTGGTTCCCTTTCATTGGATTAGCTTCATAAATCTGTGGCCAGCCTCATACTTCCATGACGAGCTTTTCAGACGTATTCTCTCTTCATCAGGTTAATTCCACGAACCCAAACCTCAATTCTTTGCTCAGGACGGAAGATTTCACTTTCCGATAATTCAGTGAAGTCTGTCAGATATTTGAATCTTTCGGTCATGTCCTCTGATCCCTTCTTTCCTCTAGCGAGAACATTTCAAACATCTTAAATCACTGCAGGCCTTGTCTTTCGGGCCTAGTATCTCTTTTCTGAACTGATCCCAACCTCTCAATGTCCTTAACAAGGCAGAGATCCAGAATGGCACACAAGTGATCTGCTCAGAGGTAATAGTACCTCCTCTTTCTTGCTAATAGTACTTCTAGTTATGCAATCACGCGGGTGATTAGCTTTCCCAGTTGCTTTATTACATTAACTGTCTAATTTGAGGTCATCTGATTATCCAAGATTTAACAATTCTGCCCTTGGCAGGAGGCAGGCAGGCAGGCACTGAAACTACTGTAAAAAAAATCTTTTACAAGCAACATTTAAAGATAAAAATTACACCAATATATGGGATTACGGGGAAACTCCAGCAGAAATCAAGATGTAAGCAACTCAAGGAATTGAAGCTAGGATAGCTAAGAAAAAGTCACAAATCTGCTTCACTTTTTTGAAGGAGTTAATAAACATGTGGATAAAGGTGAACCGGTAGATATAGTATACTTGGATTTTCAGAAGGCGTTTGACAAAGTCCCTCATGAGAGGCTTCTAAGAAAACTAAAATGTCATGGGATAGGTGGCGATGTCCTTTCGTGGATTACAAACTGGTTAAAAGACAGGAAACAGAGAGTAGGATTAAATGGTCAATTTTCTCAGTGGAAAGGGTAAACAGTGGAGTGCCTCAGGGATCTGTACTTGGCCGGTGCTTTTCAATATATTTATAAATGATCTGGAAAGGAATACGACGACGAGTGAGATAATCAAATTTGCAGATGATACAAAATTGTTCAGAGTAGTTAAATCACAAGCGGATTGTGATACATTACAGGAGGACCTTGTGAGACTGGAAGATTGGGCATCCAAATGGCAGATGAAATTTAATGTGGATAAGTGCTGTTATGACCTCACGTCATGTGCTGCCCTGCCTCCTCTCCGGGCGAGCTCACGGCTGTGGCTAGCTGCTGCCGCCACATGCATCTTCCTCCCAAGACGCCGCCGATCTCCATGCCTCCTCCGGGCCTTCCTAGGCGCACACGTGCACCACCGAGTCTCCCTTTAAGGACGCTATGGTGGGAACCTCAGGGACGTCTCCATTTGACGACATCACTAGCTGGGATTCTTAAGCACCTCCCTTGGGCCACACGAATCAACTTGGCAACAAGTTCCTTCGCCTACTGGTGCTTGTGCCTGTCTGCTTGGACGTTGGTTCCTGACTTGGATCTCTACTTGTGGTTCCTGGACTCTGGCTCGGGTAGCTGCTCCTCGGGGGCCTGCGAGCACTTCGCTGGGAGATTTGTCTCCAGACTTCCCCGCTCCTCGGGGTGGTCCCTGTGCCTTCCAGAGGTCCTGCCTGCTGGCCTCCCCGCTCCTCGAGGTAGGATCTGCCTGCCATCGGAGACCTTGGTCCTCGGGGCAGTGCCTACGTCATCATACCAGATACTCTGTTACTCGCTACTGTCGTGTTCCCTGCTGCAGCTGACCACGCCTCCCAATGGTGAGGACTTGTGAGGCTCCTCCCCTCAGGCTGTAATGACCTTCACCTCGAGCCAAGGGTCCATGAAACCCACGAATCCTAACAAGTGCAAGGTGATGCATATAGGGAAAAATAACCCATGCTATAGTTACACAATGTTAGGTTCCATATTAGGTGCTACAACCCAAGAAAGAGATCTAGGTGTCATAGTGGATAACACATTGAAATCGTCGGCTCAGTGTGCTGCGGCAGTCAAAAAAGAAAACAGAATGTTGGGAATAAGGAAGGGAATGGTTAATAGAACGGAAAATGTCATAACGCCTCTGTATCGCTCCATGGTGAGACCACACCTTGAATACTGTGTACAATTCTGGTCGCCGCATCTCAAAAAAGATATAGTTGTGATGGAGAAGGTACAGAGAAGGGCAACCAAAATGATAAAGGGGATGGAACAGCTCCCCTATGAGGAAAGGCTGAAGAGGTTAGGACTTTTCAGCTTGGAGAAGAGACGACTGAGGGGGGATATAATGGAGGTCTTTAAGATCATGAGAGGTCTTGAATGAGTAGATGTGACTCGGTTATTTACACTTTTGGATAATAGAAGGACTAGGGGGCACTCCATGAAGTTAGCAAGTAGCACATTTAAGACTAATCGGAGAAAATTCTTTTTCACTCAACGCACAATTAAGCTCTGGAATTTGTTGCCAGAGGATGTGGGTTAGTGCAGTTAGTTAGCTGGGTTTAAAAAAGCTTAGGAGAAGTTTTTGGAGGAGAAGTCCATTAACTGCTATTAATCAAGTTGACTTAGGGCATGGCCTTTGCTATTACTGGCATCAGTAGCATGGGAGCTTCTTAGTGTTTGGGCACTTGCCAGATACTTGTAGGCTGGATTGGCCACTGTTGGAAACAGGATGCTGGGCTTGATGGACCCTTGGTCTGACCCAGCATGGCAATTTCTTATGTTCCATTGCTTTAGGTACAAACCCAGGTGCTGATGTAATAAAGTGTGCCCAGCCTAGTGCACAGGTATATCCTCGGTTGGACCTGTGCTTTGAATGCGCTCGACTAGCACCTGATGCAATAAGGACATTAGCGCACCCAAACAAATGCATAGCTGACAGCGCTTATCACATGTAAATTACACATAGATGAGGCTATTAGCTATTACTCCCCCAATGCAGAAAATCGCTGGGTGCCCAACGCAACCTTTTTAATGTGGCAAATTAACTCCAGCCGCAGAGCAGACGTTAAATCAATCTGTGACTCAAGGGCTCAGGAGAAATTTAAAAAATAGTGTCTTGTGTGGTTCCTAGCTTTATTCTTAAAAACCTACTGCTTGCGGTGTTTAAGAATAAAAATGTTGTGTCAGAGGTGGACCCTTGGGCTGAGGTGGGGTTGACGCAACCCACAGTTCAGGACCAAGGGGTCCCCACCATCAGCAGGTGGAGTGGGCTGAAGCTAGAGGAGCTTCACCTATACCAGCCCTCGTTCCACCCTCGTTCCTAAAGGTGCCGGCAGGACTTAGGTGGGCCTCGAGGTTAGCGAGAGTTGAGTAGCTCTACAGCCCCGAGACAGCAGTCAGTAGATGGCGTAGTCCTATCCTGGACTGGATTTGGTACTGGAACTCAGGTGCCAAAGGAACAATAGGGAACTGGAGGCGCTCAAGCAAAGGAAGTCCTAAGCCTTGTAAGTCCAATTCCAGAAGACAGGCGAGAGGAGGCGTCACTGACAGGCTAGGATCAAAGCCGGCGACGAGTGAAGTTATGGCAAGCAACGTAGAACTCTGGACACAGGAAAGTCTTGTAGCGTCGTCGTCGTTCAAAGCAAGGGTCCGCGCACAGGAAGGCAGGCATAGTCAATCAAGGCAGGTGGTCAGGGCACGGAGAAGGCAGGCATAGTCAATCAAGGCAGTGGTCAGGGCACGGAGAAGGCAGGCGTATAGTCAATCAAGGCAGTGGCAGGGCACGGAGAAAGGCAGGCGTAGTCAATCAAGGCAGTGGTCAGGGCACGGAGAAGGCAGGCGTATCGTCAATCAAGGCAGTGGTCAGGGCACGGAGAAGGCAGGCGTAGTCAATCAAGGCAAGTGGTCAGGGCACGGAGAAGGCAGGCGTAGTCAATCAAGCAGTGGTCAGGGCACGGAGAAGGCAGGCGTAAGTCCATCAAGGCAGTGGGTCAGGGCACGAGAAGGCAGGCGTAGTCAATCAAGGCTGTGGTCTGTGCACGGAGAAGGCAGGCGTAGTCAATCAAGGCAAGTGGTCAGGAGGGTCATGGAGAGGCAGCGTAGTCCAATCACGGCAATGGTCAGGGCATGGAGGAAAGCAGGCGTAGTCAATCAAGGCTGTGGTCAGGGCATGGGAGAAGGCAGGCGTAGTCAATCAAGGCTGTGGTCTGTTGCACGGAGAAGGCAGGCGTAGTCAATCAAGGCAGTGGTCAGGGCACGGAGAAGGCAGGGTGTAGTCAATCAAGGCAGTGGTCAGGGCATGGGAGAAGGCAGGCGTAGTCAATCAAGGCAATGGTCAGGATACGGAGAAGAGCAGGCGTAGTCAATCAAGGCTGTGGTCAGAGCATGGAGAAGGCAGGCGTAGTCAATCAAGGCAGTTGGTCAGGGCACGGAGAAGGCAGGCGTAGTCATCAAGGCAGTGGTCAGGGCACGGAGAAGGCAGGGCATAGTCAATCAGGCAGTGGTCAGGGCACGGAGAAGGCAGGCGTAGTCAATCAAGGCAGTGGTCAGGGCACAGAGAAAGCAGGCGTACTCAATCAAGGCAGTGGTCAGGGCACGGAGATCAAGGCAGTGGTCAGGGCACGGAGAAAGCAGGCGTACTCAATCAAGGCAGTGGTCAGGGCACGGAGAAGGCAGGCGTAGTCAATCAAGGCAGTGGTCAGGGCACGGAGAAGGCAGGCATAGTCAATCAAGGCAGTGGTCAGGGCACGGAGAAGGCAGGCGTAGTCAATCAAGGCAGTGGTCAGGGCACGGAGAAAGCAGGCGTACTCAATCAAGGCAGTGGTCAGGGCACGGAGAAGGCAGCGCGTAG